>NC_064433.1:10320680-10623710 GCF_023343835.1 Lagopus muta | reverse complement strand
TTAATTCATAATGCAATCAAGGATAAAAAAAAACTGAGGCTGATTTTAGTGGATGAAATTCTCTGCTGTCTTGTGGTTATCTATGTTCAACTTTCGTTGTGTGATACATACTAATTGGGTCAAAATAAATGTTTTGAGACCAACACATACAATATTAGTTGATATTATATAAAACATAATTTACTGCTGGGGGTTCTGTTCAATATTTATTTGCTTAAATAAAACAGAAAAATTATAATAAGCTGTTGCACTTAAATTAAAAAAAAAAAGTCTAACCCAAGAAGTACCTTAAGCAGAATAGCAAATTACTAGCATTTCTTTATCCTGTAGTCAACACAAGCATACATAAACTTTTTGAAACACACAACAGATACATAATAAGCAAAGAAAACAAGTCAAGCAAATGGAATAACCAGTGTTTATTGGTGTCCCTCGGTACATCTTGTGACTGGTAGTCTTTTAACATTTTAATCAACAACATAGACAGTAGGATAGAGTGTACCCTCAGCAAGTTTGCAGACATCAAAATGAGTGGTGCCATTCAAAGGGACCTGGACAGGCTTGAGAAGTGGACCTCTGTGAACCTAATGAGGTCCAACAAAGCCAAGTACAAGTACACTTCAGTCCAGGCAATGTCTGATATGAGTGTGGACTGGGAAAATAAATCACTGAGAACTGTCCTGTGGAGAAGGACTTGTGGGTCCTGAAGGATGACACAAGATAGCACTGTCTGCCTTCAGCCTGAAAGGCCATAGGTAACATGTGCTCCACCAAAAGGTAAGTGCTTTCTGATATTGAAAATAGAAGTGGGAAGAGAACTGTTCAGGAGCAAATGAGTCAAAAGAAAGGAAACTCTGAGAAAGAAAGCAGATTATATGTCAAACAGAAATGTGCCAATCTCCAAATAAATAGAGTGGGAAGCCTAACAGGTGTCTTAGGTCAAAATCCTTTTGTGCTTCTTCTCTTCATGAATGATACCAATAGGGGAAACCAGCTGCAAAATACAGACAAAAACCCCCACCCAAATAACAACAAACAAACACAAACTTAAATATGTCAACACTTTATAGGAAAAACAAGGAGAAAAACTGTGAAAATGCATGCTCCAGAAGTATATTACATGGTTTTAGAAATTACAACAGTGGCTAAAAAGACTCCACTTATATCTATTTATACAACCATATTGTGGACATGAGAATACAAGGGTTTATTTTCAAAATACAGTAATGTGTTCTGAATTGGCAAGTAATAGATAAACTCACTGGGCTGCCGAATCTATTTATTTTTATTTCTCTTTTCACTTTAACATAGTTGCAAACAAAATATAAGAAAAGTAAAATAAATAAGTTTGATTCATCAGTAGAGAGTGATAGAAATGAAATCTGTCTCATTAACTTCAGTGCTATAATTTGGCTAAAATAATCTACCAAATTTAAAACACTTTTGGAAATCCCATTGGTAAATAATAATAGAATTACTCATCCAAAAAGAATCACACACAGAAGAATTTGTGGGTTTCTTCTGCTTTCATCTCTATTCCCAGCATGTAAGAGTAATTATTTTTAGTCGTTTCCTATTTCTATTTTGTATGTGTGAAGCACATACTTTTAATATTAAAATCATTTCATAACTTACCCTCAGAAAAAGGATACATCCTATTTCCAGAGTTTATAGATTCAGTTTTTAATTTAACAATAGTGATCATAGATCGTGTATTGGTGTAGAAAATCTCATGTTCTGGTTTTACTGCTGTCATTTATTGAGTAGGTAGGAGTTACAATAGAAAAAGTAGAATACAGTGGTAAGAAGGCACTTGTATTTTTTTATTGCAAATGGCAAAAATATTGTTGTAATGGTACCTGTGTGTATTAAATGGAATTAATTAGTGACACAACAAAGATAAATTGAACAAAATCATAGAATCACAAAAAGTCCATCTTGGAATATATTTCTGTGTCATGTGCCCCATACTCCTGTTAAAGCAAGACCAGCTTCGAAGTTGGATCCGATTTCAAAGGTTTGATCAGTTTGCTCAGAGTCCTATCCAGATGAGTTTGAGTATTCACTAAGATAGAAATTTTCACAGCTGCTCCAGGAAACCTGTTCTAATGTTTGAGCACCCATGGTGGGAAATTTTCCTATTATTTAATTAGAATTTCTTTTGATATAGCTTTTCCTCTTTTTAGCTAAAATAAAAATATGGAATATATTTTCCTTGTTTAAATTAAATAAATAAATAGTAAAATTTCACAAAGCTTTTTTTTTCATGCATTATATTGGGACACAATATTTTCTCTCACTGAAGATTTCTTACAAGAGAGTGGAATAATATATGGAGATCTGCTTCTGCCACAGAATGGAAAATTCTAAGTATACTTTCTTATAGTTTTTATAGAATTATAGAATCATCTATGTTTGGAAAGACCTTCAAGAACACAAACTCCAACCATCAATCTAGCAAACCAAGTCCCACCACTAAATCGTGTTCCATGTTATCAAGAAAGACAAAAGATCATAAATCCAAACCTAAATATAGTAGGTTATCTCTACTTTCAAGAAGATTATAGAATCACAGAATTGTAGGGGTTTGAAGGGACTTCTAGAGATCACTGAGTCCAAAATCCCCTGCCAAAGCAGGCTCTCTACAGTAAGTTGCACAGGTAGGCATCCAGATGAGTCTTGAATATTTCCAGAGAAGGATCTCCACAACCTCTATGGGCAGCCCATTCTAGTACTCCATCACTCTCACTGTGAAGAAGTTCTTTCACATATTGGTGCACCAGTTTATGGCCTTTCACTCTTGTCCTTTCCCCACAGACCACTGAAAAAAGGTTGGCCATCTCTCTTTGTCTTAGGCTGATATTGAAAATCAGTAATATTGAGGAAAGAAAAACAATACGTAGCCTGAAGAAGAAAATATGGAACTTTTCAGACTGATATTTCGAGTTAAATCCTTTTTGTAATGAAATAAATGACAGGAGGCATGGAGATAAAAAGTCCAAAATATTTTACTGATATCCCAATTCCAACACAATAATATTCCAAAGGCTCACATGTTTCAGAGCATTATTAAAGATAATTATCATTTACTTCTGTGTAAATGTTCGGTTTTTCTTTGGAGGACAGAAAAATAAAATGATCTTTTATATTTATGGGGAATCCCGTAAAAATATTCACTATCAGAAGATCAGATTTCTAGTAAGAAATAGTGAAATCTGTTTGGTGAAGAATTTTTAACCAGTCTTATTAGCCTCACTACTATCATATATGTTCTTTGACTATATGCATCTTGACTCTCCACTCTATTTCAGTCCTCTGTTTTGCCTGCTTGACTGTGCATCTGATGGCAGCAAGGAGGAGGTGCACAGTTTTCTCCCATGGAGTTTGTTCTTCAAAAAGGGCTGTGGCAAAAATCTGTGTGAGAGAAAAGTGCAGGATCTCACTGAATTGGAGAGTAAGCTAGTCTCATTTCTCATATAAACAGTTAATTCTTTTCTAATGTCACTTTGTTTTATTGCTATCATCTTTTATTTATTCTCTATGATTTAAAAAATATATATTTTAATATGCAGAATGTGAACTATTTTGGATCCAATATTATTTACAGGGAGAATGGTCAGAAGCTCCAGATGTTCATGAAAAACAAAAATCAACTTAGTTTAGTTGTCTCCTTCATTCCCTGTTACAACTGAGAAATGGTTAAACTAACCCAGATGTATCTATGCTTTTAATTCCATCTTTGTCCCAGATAGCAAGGCTGTAGCTGTCAATGAATTATTTCTTATTAATCTCTAGAACATTTGATGTAACAGTTAGTCTGATGTTCTGTTAAAATCCTTCAAGCAAATGCTAAGAATTTTGCTAATTCTTAAGCAGGCATTAAGAAGCAGATTTTTTTCTTCCTTTTAGCTATGCTTTCACAGAACTGTTAATTTCTAGTAAAAAGATTCCAGAAAAAAAAAAAAAAGAAAAGTGAAAGATATGTGAATTTCAGAACCAAAGGCAATATAGCAAGAGCTACTTTATTGATTGATTTAACTAACCGAGAATGTATGGTGTTAGTCTATTATTAGTTTTATTTCTATATTCTAAAATCCCTAGGCAATTCCAGTAATGGTCGATGGTTTTGTCTTGATGCTTCTGGTGATGTCAAAACAGCATAAATAGAACAGGTCTACCCAGGAACAAGTAACTTGGGTGGAACATTCAACAGTTTTCTGCTTTTTTTTTTCTTCCTTAAAAGAAGTGTCATAACTTTGGACTATAAAAGCTATCTCTTCAAATTAATAATCTGTCCTCAGTCATGTATTTTCCCTGTAACAAGCTGTACCAGCAGTAAATAAAGCACTTTTGTAAGACAGGAACAAATCTCATTTTAGGCAGTGTTGTTTATCTAGAGTAACCTTGGTCTGCCAGGGCAATGATCTGAAGTGTACATAGGGCACCACAATGTTTGATCTCTTGCCTGAGAAATCATCTTTTCTAGCACCTTATTTGCAGCTAGGGGCAAACTGATTCCTGGCTTGTTGTGCTAAGAGAATGCTCAAAAATAAATTAAGCATCACCTTGTTTTAAATATATGGCTTTGGGGTATAAAGATCATAATTATGGAACAAAACTAGGAACTGTCAACTTTCCATGCTCAAATCAATTTTTAAAATTTTTCTTCTCTGGCACCATCATATCATCACTTCTGTAGAACACCTAATTATATAACGAGAAAATTTCTGAAATATGTTGTAAAATCAGGAATATTTCTCAAATCAACAAGCATTTTTGTGAGTATAGGAGAGCAAATTTCCATCTCACCTCTACATCATTAATCTTTCACTTTGTTGTACTTTTGTTTTCTGAACACACTCTATGACCCATTAAACAGGATTAGCTCTATTTCACTGATATTGCATGACAAAGGGGCTTTTTCACTCTTGTTATTATTATTTTTTTTTTCTTTTCCTATTAATATTAGCTTTGTCACAAATCCAGAACTCAGAGTGGAAGTAGAATGCACTGAAGTAGAAAGAATGAACTTATTGCTTGTGGTTTTCCATTCTTCATCTTAATATTACCACTCTTCTAGTTTTGTATGAACTACTTTCAGGCTGTCTGCTTTCAGAGCTACAGACTTTTGCACTAGTAGTTTTATACTACAGCATCCACTAGCAGAAGGTATAATAGAGTAGAATAGCAGCCATATTGTTGACAGCAGGATTAAACATTTAGAGAACAACTCAACTGATGATCTCATTTTACATGGATTTACAGATAACTCAGAATTACAAATTCTCTTCTAAGTCTTGATGTTTGTATTTAGCCATATGAACTCCCGTTCTTGGCTTACAATTAAATTAAAAACCCTAACGAAGAGCACAATTATAGTGATCTAATGTATTTGTCCATAGAAATCTCAAAATGAAGTGTAGGTCAATTTGTCTCATCTGCCTGTCATGTATTAAACAGGAAACACATTAGCTTCAGTGGTCCTTGAATCTGAACACATCAATACCAGTTCAGAACTGCCTACCATATTTGGCCATTTCTAATTTGTTCTTCACTCATCAGTAGCTTTCAAAACATGTCTTTCCTTCACCCCACAGGAACTGAGATTCATTCATCCACAGCAAAACAGTGCTGTGATAGTGGAAAGTATATGTTCCATGAACTCCATTTTGCTGCTGTCACTAATTTAGGAACTACAGAGCAGAAGTGATTAAGATCCACTGAAAAACAAGTATAGGCCTGTTATATTTCATTTTCAGCATATATGGCCATCATTATGAAGAAAGAAATCTTTTAATTTAATTCAACTGTTTTAATAACTCTTCTGGAAAGCTCGTAACACACTAGAAGATACCCATATTCTCTTGTTTTGTATCATAATAAAAACATGACCTTTGATTATCTGATGATTTTTTGTAATGTTTATGAAAGACAGATAGAGATGAAGAAACACTTATAGGGTTTTCATACTTAATAGTGACCACTTTGATCAAGAAAAATAAATATTTATATATTCAGGATGCAATTAAGAACAAATTTAGGTATGGTCTTGTTTGCTTTAAACTTGCTTTTCTGCTTGTCATTTTTACAGCTTCAAACAGATAAGGGACAGATGTTCTCTCATCTGCTCTAGCACAATATACTACTTACATGTGTTTATTTGCACAAATTAGACAGAAGAAGATGAAAAATCTACAGTTTGGTAAGATGCCACAAAACATGCTCTGGTCAGGTCCAAAAATATATCTAATCAGAAGAACTGCAAGAAAAGTTTATCCATTTGAATAATTAAATCACTTCAGATGCATAATAAAGATGATTTATGTTAAGGTATTTTGTCAGAAATAATAATGGAAGTCCATTTATGAGCAGAAGCTTAATTTCTGCAAAAATCTGCCAATTAAAAAGAAATCATTCTCTTTTCCCTCCTCTTCTAACCACATTATGTAACATGTGAAGAACAACATATTGGAATAGTTACATTACAGACACAAATCCATCACTATGCTTTTTATTGTCACTGCACCCATCCCAGGATTTGCATACATTACTTTCAGAGTGATGCTTGTTAGGTTACAATTCATATCTCAGATCCAAAATTGCTTTGCTGATTTTCATGCCTCCTCTGTGCAACTTTATGATTGCTACTACACTAATTCTCCCTACCTGTCTAATTCTTGAGCTGACCACTACTGGTGGAAATGAAGGCCAATTCAATGTTTAAGAAACTGAAGTTTAAGAAACTGAAAGTGGAGTTCTACATACTTCTGTTAGATAATTAAGTCAGCAAGTGTTGGCAAGTTCAAAATGGAAAAAGGATTCAGGATGTTGGATTCAAGTGTTCACAGATGACTCATTTAATGTGGAAAATGAAGTGTTTAGGAATTATCATTTGGAGCAATAGTTTAATTTTATTCCAGGAAATAAAAACTTCTTATCATGACAAGATGTCAACAGGCCTCTATGATAATGGATCCAAGGAATTCAGTTTTTGAAGGGCGAACTAAGGACATAGGGATGTTTAAATGTACCCATCTCTGGGTGAATTAGCAGTTCTCTATGAAAATTAGAAATATAATGGCAACGTCTACAGAACAACGAATGTGTTTTGTTTTCTTTCTTTCTGGTTGTTTATTTTTGTCTTCAAATTTTAAAATCACTGTATTCACAAAGTGAACAAAGTGTTTCTTGCTGAAAATATTTATTTTATTACTTATATGTAGTCTAGTATATTTCTATCAGCTTAATGTCTGATTATTTTCATGACATACCATGAAATATTTCTTTTATTTATCTTATGAAATATATTTCATAATATTTCGTTATTTTGTTGCTATTTTGATGCATTCGATTTTTAAGGCCTCTTTCTCGTTCAGTATACCCCATAATGTTGCTAGAAATTTGCTTAGAAATTCACCTCTAGTGTTCTGTCACATGTCATGAAGGTTAAGACTACTGGCAATCAAATAAAAATATTCCAGACTCTGTCCTTAATGATTACCTCTTAAACTAGTCCATAAGCTTGTACAGAAAAGTTCCTTTAACTCTGAGAAATTAGGTGAGACCACTACAGTTCAGACTGAGAGCTAGAGAAACAAAATGTTTGCTGGTCATTCTAAAATGATCATCAGCATATTTTCACTAGTCTCAAACATTGTCAACAATATTTCAGGGTTTAGAGAGACATATATGGAAAAGAAAACATGTTTAGTTGTACCTGGATTTCACATTCACACTAACAGATTTTCTCTTTTGCTTTTCCATTTAACAAACTGCAAGAATAAAGTAGCTGTCCTTCTCCCCAAACTGTCTCAAGAGATATCTGGAACTGAATAAAACTATATGCAAATCCATCCAGGGGATCTATTCAGATGTATTTCTCTGTCTTATCACTTGGCTGCTGAGTCTATCCCAATGAGTTTAGAAACACGAGTGGGGAAACTGAAGAATTTTGGGATATATGCAACATATTTCTGCTCTTCCATAGGTTTCTAGTCAGCAGTGATTCAGTTTAAACTTTGACTTGCAATTCAGACTCAGCCTTAATTTCCACAAATTTAAAGTCACTTTTGGACAATCATACTTCATTTTCTGTTTATTCACCGTTAAGTGTGTCTTTTAATCTCTGAAATACAGTATATTATGATTTAACTGATGTTCCATCACAGAAAAGGATGACAAAATGAGGATAGATATCCTAGATGACTGTCAGTGCTTTGTTGAATCAAGCTGCAGTAAAATAGGCTTCCAGTCCCTTCCTATACTAAACATTTCTAGTACTTTTCATGAAACAGTACAAAAGGTTGTGAATTTATTATTTTTTTTTTTTTTTTCATAGAATCATAGAATCATAGAATCACAAGGTTGGAATGGACCTATAAGATCACCTGGCCCAATTGTCCTCCCATTACCATTGCTACCACAAGTCACTAACCCACATCTCATAGCTCCTCATCCAGATGCCTCTTGACCACTGCCAGGAACAGCGACTTCACCACCTCCCTGGCAGCCATTGCAGCGCCTGACCACTCTCCGAGAGAAAAAGTTTTTCCTTATGTCTAACCTAAACCTCTGGTACAACTAGTGGCCATTTCCTTGGGTCCTGTTTGTTGCCTGGGAGAAGAGGCCAAACTCCTCCTCACCACAACCTCCCTTCAGGAAGTTGTAGAATGCAATGAGGTCTCCCCTGAGCCTCCTCTTCTCCAGACTGAACAATCCCAGCTCCCTCAGCCACTCCTCATAGGATTTGTGCTCCAGACCCCTCACAGTTTCATTGCCCTTCTCTGGACACGTTCCAGGGCCTCACTGTCTTTCTTGCGTGAGAGGCCCAAAACTGAACACAGCACTTGAGGTGCGGCCTCACCAGTGCTGAGTAGAGGGGGATGATCACCTCCCTGCTCCTGCTGGCCACACCATTTCTAATGCAGGCCAGGATGCCCTTGGCCCTCTTGGCCACCTGAGCACACTGTCGGCTCATGTTCAGCCGAGCATCAACCAACACCCCCAGGTCCCTTTCCTCTTCACAATCATCTAGCCACTCATCCCCAAGCCTGTAGTGCTGCATGGGGTTGTTGTGCCCAAAGTGCAGGACCCAACACTTGGCCTTGTTGAACCTCATCCCATTCACCTCAGCTCAGAAATCCAGCTTATCTAGATCTCTCTGAAGGGCCTCCCTACCCTCAGGCAGATCGACACCACCTCCCAACTTGGTGTCACCTGCAAACTTACTGAGGGTACACTCAATCCCCTCATCTAGGTCATCAATAAAGATATTAAACAAGAGGAGCCCCAGTCCTGACCCCTGGGGGACACCACTTGTAACGGGTCACCAGTTGGACATTAACTACTACCCACTGGGCGTGGCCCGCTAGCCAGTTCTTTACCCAGAGAAGGGTATACCTGTCCAGGCCATGGGCAATTAGCTATCCCAGGAGAATACTGTGAGAGACCATGTCAAAGGTTTTGCTGAAGTCTAGGTAGATTACATCAACAGCCTTTCCCTTGTCTACCAGGCTGGTCACCCAGTTGTGGAGGGAAATGAGGTTGGTCAAGCACAACCTCTCATGAAGCTGTGCTGGCTGAGCCTGATCCCCTGGACAACTCTTTCAGCTCTTATCGCTCCTTGACAAAATAAGAACACTGAATTCATCTTTCTCCCTTCGTTTACCTGACCTGATGCAAAATACTAAGTTGTGCCATCTGATCCACTGTTATACAAATAGGTGAGGAGACCTGTAACTAGCGGTGTTCCTCAGGGGTTGGTGCTGGGTCCAGTCTTGTTCAACATCTTCATCAATGATCTTGGTGAGGGGATAGTGGTCATCCCCAGCAAGTTTACTGATGATACAAAGTTGGGAGGATTGGCTGACACGCCTGAAGGCCGTGCTGCCATTCAGCAAGACCTGGACAGGCTGGAGAGCTGGGCAGTGATAAACCAGATGAAGTTTAACAGAAGCAAGTGTAGAGTCTTGCATCTGGGGAGGAATAATTGCATGCACCGGTACAGGTTGGGGGATGACCTGCTGGAGAGGAGTTCTGCAGAGAGGGACCTGGGTGTCCTGGTGGACGACAGGTTGGCCATGAGCCAGCAGTGTGCCCTTGTGGCCAAGAGGGCCAATGGCATCCTGGGATGCATTAAAAAGAGCGTGGCCAGCAGGTTGAGGGAGGTGATCCTCCCCCTCTACTCTGCCCTGGTAAGGCCTCATCTGGAGTACTGCGTCCAGTTCTGGGCTCCCCAGTACAAAAAAGACAGGGATCTCTTGGAAAGAGTCCAGCGGAGGGCCACGAAGATGGTGAAGGGCCTGGAGCATCTCTCCTATGAGGAAAGGCTGAGTGAACTGGGTCTGTTCAGCCTTGAGAAAAGAAGACTGAGAGGGGACCTGTTCCAGGTCTATAACTATCTAAGGTGTGGGGGGCAGAATGGCGAGGCCGGACTCTTTTCAGTGGTGAGTGGAGACAGGACAAGGGGAAATGGCCGGAAACTGCAGCATAGGAAGTTCTGCACAAATGTGCGCAAGAACTTCTTTACGGTGAGTGTGACGGAGCAGTAACAGAGGAGCAGTAACTTGTTACCTGTTCAATAATAATTAAAAAAAAAAGTAATATTTAATGTAGCCATTATAATCACATAGAGGAAGAATAACTATGGCATATCATAATAATGAAAAAAAAATCTTATAATATTTCTATGTTTCAGAATGAAATAAATGATTTTCATTAATTTATGTAACACTTCGTAATCGAATTTTGCCTCATCAGAAAAATTTGAGACATTTTCTGTTATGTTTTGATTTTGCATTGTCTATTATGAACAGGAGAGTATTTTCAGAGTAACCTCGATTCATAAAACTGATACTGTTTTATACACGTGGCATAACCCCAGTGAATGTACACAAACTCGTTAGTATGATTCCTTAGTATAATTTACGTGGATGAAAGGATTCCACTGTTCCTTAAAAAAGTCTGGATATATAGCATCCTTGTTGCTATTACTTTGAATTCATTTGAGAAAAAATACATCTGGGATTACTCATCTATTTCCAAGAGTCAGCATCAGCCTTATTGCTGTTTGACAACACCACTTTGATATATCACTGCATTATCAGCCTAATAACCTGGTAAAGGTTAGCTGCAAGTGCTGCTTATAAGACCGAAAATAAAATAGTATCTGAACAGCAGTGCACTTATTTTATCGTCTAAAGGGAAAAAAAAAATAATAATAATTAAATAATCTCTGCTATTTATTTCATTTCCATTGTAAGGAAATGTGACTTTTTAACTTTATTTACTCCTATTATTTGAATGAATCAGAATAATAAAATCCCTGTTTTTTAAGTGAGGAGGACTGTGCAGCCATAAGGGGTATAAACACATATCAAAGCATCATAAAATCCTTATAAGCAGTTCCTTCTACTTTATAGATTTTATATCAGAGTAAATGTAAATGTGAGACAGTGACTTAAGCACTGCTTCCAAATGTCTTCTCCAGTCCCCACAGAATTGATTCTAAGAATTTTTTTTCCTCCTTCCCTTTATTTTTTTCTTCTTTCCTTTTTTCCTTCCAGTTAAGGTATTCTAAGCCCAGATTGGATCTGTAATTGCAATGATGGCATCTGGAAGGCATTTTAGTAACAGAAACTTGGCCAAAATATCAGAGGAATGCAACATGTGGATGAAGTGTACTGACTTGGTTTACCCAACCAGGCACTTAGTTATTCTACAGCATGAAAACCATAAAAACTTCAAGCTATCTTTTGATGTACAGCACTAGGACTCCGATGCAGTGTGTTCGTGCTTCATTAACTTCTTTTAATGATATTAATAGAGTCAGTACTGTGTATTCTAACTTGGTTGGAACACTTTAAGAAAGGCTGACAGCCTTGAATGTAAAAGCCAGCAAACAAACAAAACCTAAACTAAAGAACTGTAATATAGTATCTCTACTTCTGTATAAAACATAAACTGTTTTTTCTTTTAATATCATTCAGAAATCTAAGATCATTTTTTTAGTTGTGCCTAAGTAAAACTGGATTTTTATGCAAATGAAAGATTACTTTTTATTTTATCCATAAAAATTTGTATTGTAATCAGTTTTCTTGTTCAGAATAGATATTGAAAATAAGCAATGAAATATGTATTTAATAAATTTATATTCTAAAAAATGTGTATGTTGTCAGGACATGCTCAGAAGTACTTGATTCAGAAGTCCAGTTTGTCTCTTTGGCTCCCTTTTCCTTATTCTGGTTATAGAATTTACACAGTATGCTATAGTTGCTGCAGGCCAATACACAAGAGGCAACACAAGTCTTTCCCACCTGCATGGATACATAAATCGTATTCTGACCTCCCCAGAACCATCTGTAGACATTTATCAATTAGCTTATATAAAACAAATTGTTACAATTGTGCCAAAGTAGATAATATGAACTTCCAGATATCTAGTCTTTAATTCACATGGAAGCTACCAAACCTGATCTGCTGTAGCTAAGAAGGTATAATATATAGAATATATAATTATATTATGTTATATGTACATACTGACATATATATACTGACATGCTGGGCAGTGTCTGATGTTGGGTCTCCTTGGCAAGACTGATCCTTACCTGTACACCTCAGCCTGTTCCCACCCTTGGGACATACACAGCAGCCCCAGCGTTCCCTGCTTCTGGCTGATGGGACATGCCCTGGCTGCCAAGACGTGTAGCAATCCTGGGGAGCCCCCACTGTCTCCAGGGCCTAAGGAGTCCCTAGCTCTCCCTGCCCTCAAAAGTGCAACCAAAAACTATGTTGGGTTCAGGTACTCGTGAATGCTGAGGGCCATTCACAGGCAGCTCTAAAGAAAAAACAGGCAGGACTCTGATCTTTTATTGTGCAACCACTCCTGTTAAACCTTTAAATGAATTACAGATCTGCATTCATGACAGGATCCTTATTATTTCTTCTTTTGTACCACAGGATCAATATTTTGCATGTTTTATACCGCAGTAACTGTATGATATCAACAGTGCTACATAAGGGAGAAATCACCCCTTATGCTTTGATGCAGAGTTTGTGCAATTCAGAGTGATCTGGACATATTTCTATTACTATTCTATGTCAGCTACAAAGATACACTAATATTTTCTGCCACCATCACATTATTGAGACCTGGCCTGAATTTCTGAGGAGAGTTGTGATAATTCTTTATAATACTGAAAGAAATGTAATATTTTATCTGACAGCAAGTCAGATAAAAGCAGAAACTCTGATTCATGCTATGCTTGAATATCTCAGAAGAAGATGACTTCTCCATGAAATGAAGACGTATTCTTCCTGTCAGGTGAACCCCCAGCTCCATCTCAGCTTCTACAGGGATTGCAGGAAAAAGGTGATTTCCAGAGCTGCAATATAACATACACCAAGAAAATAAGACTCCTCACGAATCCATTCCCTCCTGGTTATTTTAGACTGGCTTTATTACAAGATTTCAGTCTTCTATAAAAGATGATAAAAAAACACCAAAATATTCCTTCTTTAATAAACCTATCATCTAATGAGCCTAGCAATCTTAAGTCTTTCTTCTCAACCTCTTTGCACTCTATGCTGCTTGTGTCAAGGCTGCTGATACAAACTCAGCCAGAGCAGTAATGGCCTGCTCTTAATTCTTGGTCAGTTCATTGCTGCCTTTTGTTTGGAGACAACCACGGATAGAAAACTCACGCATAACAAATCTTCTTCATATTGGAAAATAGGCTATCTGTAATAAAAATTGCTGGCTGAACTTTTTGGAATTTATCTGTTTTTAGTTTCCCCATGTCAGCTTTCCTGTAGGAGCTGACTTCAGGCTTAATTCACTCTCCAGTTTCTTTTGAGATATTTCTTTACTGGAAACAAAAATGCCTTCATAATTTGACACATGCCTAAAAAAATTAAGACAGCATGTTCATTTTGATTTCCTGTGAGAAACAACAATAAAAAACTTGGTTTTTTTTTCCCTAAAAATAGTGGAATGGATTCCTAAGATGACCTCTTACATGAAACATCTTTGTGCAGAAAAAAATTTTGGGTGTACCTCCTTCAAAACTGAAGTTTAAAGTGGAAATAAGGACACACCTAAGTACAGCCCTGAGGACTGAATTACGGTCATAAAAATACACTGAAGCTTTAATGAAAACTCTCATTTATTCCACAAAATGCTTTTTAATGAATTTGGAGACTGTGGTAGTGCCATTGTCACTTATCTAAGATTAATGCTTCCTACTCCTCTTCTGAGCCTGAACTCATTCCATTACATTTCAGAAAAGCTTTACTTCTCATAAATTCTTTTTTTGTTGAGCTGCCCATGGATATCAATGTAGTGTAGCCCTTTGTTATAGTGTCTTGCATAATATAAATGGTAAAGCTCCTTGAATAAATGGTTGTAAGTAAGATATATTCAATCTCTGTTAGGCTTTTAGTAAATCCATACAGCATAAAGATAAGAAGCTTTTCATTAGGTCTGAAATAATTTATTTCCCTGAATTATGAATACTGCTGGATAAGTTTCTGCAAGGCTAATGTATTTTATCTGAAGCATTTAAGTTCATTTGCTTTAGTTATTCAATTTACATCTCATATACTCATGAGACATTCATCTTTGAGGGCAAAATGAATGATGTTTAACCACTTACAGTTTCTGTGAGTCTATTAGAATGTATTGATATTGCCAGGCACATGGTAACTGTTTTAAAGATATAATATTTTCTAAAATTGAAGAAGTAAATTGGTACTATTAGCCACATCTGCATGAACAAAACAACCCACACTGATTCCTACAATTATGTGGCAATGGGGGGAACTTCCCAGCACTGCTGCAAGGGGAAAAGCAGTGATTATTTGCCATAATATGAAAATTTCAGAATATTAGGAGGATTTTGTACACAGTGTGGAATGTTCCACTGGACAAATATTTTAAGGTAATCAAAATACATTGTTAAATTTTCATATAAAAAGCCTGAGCTGTTCAGATGTATTACTTTACTTGCATTTCTTTTTCCCTCTTCAGTGCTGAATTATGTATTCTCTCACTCATTCACATTATTTCATGCTCTTAAGAAAAGCTTTTGTTTCTGACCTCTTGTCCAGTTGTTCATTCTTTTCTTTTTCCCAAGAACAAGAAATAAACAAACAATGAAACATAACAAGACAAAATATCATATTGACTTCAGACACAAAAATATAAATATATATATTCCTAATACTATAAACATACACTAATAACTTTACAGTGTTAGAGAATGATTTGAATTCATCAAAAGCCATCTTGTCTGTCAGAATTATTTTTAGAAAAATAACATTAAATAGCAAAAAGTTGTGGAAAAATTATTTCGTATTGGAGCACTCATTGTAGATGTCTTCACTACAAAAGAAAAAAGTATATATAGTTTTGTCTTTTTGACCATTTATTTTTTGAGAGTACTACCATTTCTGAGACTTTCGGCAGGTAATGTCACATTCAATTATTTATAACAATGCAAGGAAAATATTCTCACTTCCAGGATATGCAATAACTTTTTTGTGCACCTGGCCCAGTTATCCTTTATGATCTGTAATACCTTGTGGTGAACAGACCTACTGTGCCTGAAGAAGAATTATTTTCTTGCCATGTACTGTGTTATTATTTTTGTGTGTGTGTGTGTGTAATCTAGTCCTTGGTGATGATACTTCCAAAAACACATTCTTACCATGACCCTTTCTCTCTTCTAGGTACCACTGCAGAGGTATGTGTCTTACCTGTGATTCAGAAAGTGAAAATATATGACTGAGATATAATCTTGCATCTTCAACTTGGAATTAGCATATTTACAAGTCCTGTGCAAAACTATAACTTATCCCGATCTTGGACATATTTAACCTTAGATAAACAGAAATTATAACTAGGAGATACAAAGACAGGTTATCTTCTCTCATTTTAGCAAAGCAGTTTACAGATCACATTCAAATACTTCAATAATAAAAGTTGAACAAATTTCCTAGGGAAAGTATTCCAACATTTACCATTTTTACTATCAGAAGTCTTTTTTTTCCTAATGCTCAACCTGTCTCCTTGATTATCTCCACAGAACTTAGTGCTTTTTGCCCTGTTCACCGTGAGTGTGGAGAACAACTGATTTTCGTTTTTTTGGTGACTATTCAATTGAAGATACTTACAGTGTCTTCTTCAATCTATCTTTTTATTACACTAAACAATTATTTCTAATGGAAGTCACAGATTATATCCGTTGGGCAGGTGTGTACCCTTGTTCAGTAAAACTGTGACTGTGGATCAGCTTATGAGATGAGCCAAAAAAGAGTCACTAGAACATGCAAAACTATTGCAGAGCTGTGATGAAGCAAGTCCACAGCTTTAAGAAAATAACAAGAGAAGGCAAGGAAACTTAACGATCACTCCAGATATTTTCTCTGCTATCTTTTATTACCTAATTTTAAATGCACAACCTGCTCAGCATGCTTTGAGTTGGTGTTTTCTAGCTGTTGCAGCATTGGCAGAAGTTCCTTCATTGACTGCAGTTGCTACATTACTATTTCCTCCTTGAGAAAATCCCTCAGACACGGAACTATTGTCATGCTGCTACCTGTAGCAACTTTTGTTTCTCAAGCCCTGTTTTCTTCTCTTAAAATATGACGACTGCTCAGTGTCAGAGGTGGATGTTGGTGGTGTGGCAAAGTTGAACCTTCTCACCAGTATTGCATTATATTTTGTTGCTGTGTGACAAGTGGCATCAGAGAGGCAGTCTGACAAAATGGTTTCAAACGCTGATGAGACAAAAGTATGGAACAGAATTACATCATGTGGAAAAAATTGCACCCACTGGCATTCATTAATGCTTGCTGAACGTGTATGGAGATCAGTGGATACTAGCACAGTGAGGTGATGGGTGATGTGTTTCAGCAATGCAGGCTGTTGTTAATTGCTGGTGAAAATATACGCTTAATGGAGGTGAATGAGTTGAAAAATAGCTAGAATGCTATTGTAGCTAAGAATTTGTTCTATCAAATAGTGTTATTGTGCTCTTTGTAGCTGTTGTAGTTTAATGGAAATAAATAGGAAGCATTACTTTTGGAGCAACCCACATACAAGCAGTTGAGATTTCTTGTTTTAGTGATGTTTAATATAAGAGCTCATAGCAGTGAAATCTCTTGGGATAAGTTCTTCAGTGTCACTCCAATAGCAGTACAACTACACAGACAGCCGAAATTACTACTGATTTTTAGTCCTTGCAGAGAATTTGAACTCTATTTTGTAGATGAGTTCTCCATTGCCTGTCACAGCAGACACGTAACTCCATGAGAAAGCTTTCTTTTGGAAAATTCAGTGGCTTTCATGGGAAGCCAACATAGTTTTTCCTACTAGATGTGGTTGTTTTCTTGGCTGAAATTGAATGTCCAATGCACCAAAATTCTCATTGTTATTCTGACTGTCATGCCATGTATTTCACAGAAAACTCAAACATGATCTTATGCCACTACCACTAGTATATTGATAGTGTTGGGTTTTTTTGTGTGTGTGTTTCTTCCTTTTTTTTTTTTTTTTTTTTTTTTTTTCCAAGACAGCTTCTTTTAAACAAACAAAAATTAGATTTGATTCATGTATTACAAATCCCTCCTGGGAAATGCTGTTTTCATGACTAATTTCTCTCACTAACCACAGCTTTACAGCCTATGACCTTACAACAGCAAGCAAGCAGTAAGAAAACATGGGCTTGTTGTGATGGTTATGCCTTTGCTCATGTTCCAGGTCCCCTGTGGCTTGTTAACTCTCCACACAAATACTACTTCAATTGCCTTCAGGCCAACAGCAGTTGTTAAATTGCCAGGGATCATGAAAGCAACCTGCCTCCACTGGACAGTCCAGATTAAAAAATAAAAGAGGATGTTCTAATTTATGTTAAAATCAATAAATATTCTCAGTTTCAATGAATGAAACAGAATTCCCTAAAGGAAAATATTATTTTTAGTCTTTTGTAATCTTATATTCTGTCTTCACTGCAAATAATATTTCTTTGATATTAAATTATGCCAACAACAAGCAATAGACAACACATTTGAATGGAAAAGCTTTTATTGATACTTTATCACACTGGAAACTATTAAACTACAATGTCATAATACCTGTAGATCTATCCAATCAAGTGAATTATCTGTGTTGTTTTAAAAGACAAATGCTATTTTGCCTTTCAAACACAAACAATAAAATCTTTGATGGAGTTCCATCTAAATGCAACTTTGGCTTCACTGTCTTGCACAATTTCATAAATGCAAGTTATAACTTTCTGTTAAGTGAAAGACACCTGATATGAAAGAGGCAAGTACAGGAAAATAGCTGGGAAGTAGTAGGAGGCAGCTGTATAATACATTCTACTTAGGTGCACATATAGTCATACAATGTATAGTCTGTACAGTTTTATAGAGCAGAGTAAGTCCTGTGAGTTTTTAGGTAATGAGAAACAAGGTTTCTAAACAAACTGTTTATCATAATCATATAATTTCAAGCTAAATATTTCTTAGTCTATTCTATGTCAAGAAAGAATATCTAAATGAGGAAGACGTAGCCTGAGAAATTTAATAGCTGGAGCCTTCTTTGTGAACTGATACTGCATCCATGACCTGCAATAGTGCTGGGGCATGGCATGCTATGAATAAATCATTAAAACAAAATTAGGCACCTTTGATCATTAAAAGATCTTGTTGCACTGCTTGCAAGAGTACATGAGATGTTAAACTTGGCTCCTGGACAAGTTTTAAATCGGTCAATTTAAATCTGGGCAATTCAAATTTGGTAATATTCCAGGCTATTTCTGTAGCTACAGACTCATTAAAGGAGATCTTTCTTCACTTCTCTCCTAAACTGTAAAGTTTAGTATTACTGTCAAGGACTAAAATTTTTTATCTACATTCCCACAATATGTTAAAAGCACATTTATTTGGGTTCAGCGAGGACTTCAATTTCAGAATAAAACCCTACTTCAGTGTCATTCATAACACTATACATGAATTTTACACTTTTTTATTTAAGAAAAAAAAAACCTCAGATTTGGGTAGCCTCTTTTAGGTGTCCAGAATAATTATCTCATCTCTTTTGGATTAATCCAGGCATCAAATGTATTCAGTATGGATTTATATTCCATCTGCTAGCTGTATAGAATGATTCAAGATGCTTACATCCATCTTTGCTTGTTCAGATTAAGGGTCTCTGTCTGTTAATTGAAGCAGAACAGTTACTCATTTATAATTAAAAAAATTAAAAACCTGTTAACAGGGCTGGGTTGTTCTCTTTTAACTTTGATTTCCTGAATCAGACCTTTACAGTCTGACTCTATTTTCATAATTCAGAATTACTCGTTCTTTCCAGAACAGGTGAAGATGGAAGTACCAACATTTGCATTGATTAAATGGGAAGATTTCTTACTCTGTTGCCTTTTTGAGATGGTGGAAAGTTACATCTTCATGAACCTCAACAGTCTTTTCTTTTTTCCAGGTGCCAATTTCTCCCACTCAAAACTGCTGAAGTTGAGCTGTTGTTGAGAGACCAAGATTGTTGTGGACAGAGAAAGTTCAAGAACATAAAAGATCTGTTCCACAGATCCGTAAAATAAGTTATCTGGGGTTGAAAAGGAACTTAGGCCTTATTTTTCAGGAAATGATGGTCAAAGAATTAAGAACTGAGGCCACATCTATGACTTTTACCATTCAGTGGTTGTGTCTCTATGAAGGAAAAGAGTATCAAAAAGAAATCCTAGTGATAACCATAAGTATCACTACAAATGCAAACTGCACCTTATATGTTTTCTACACTTTCATTCTGTTTAAGTCACAGCACAGATGGAATCTAGGGGGTCTAAATACTGCTGTTGTTAGACATTTTCCAAGAAGTGATAGAATAAGGTTTTTTTCCCCAATCATTGCAGCATATGCTACAAAAGTAATGCATGTAACACTTCATCAATTAATGCATATTTAAAGAAATAAACATTCTTAATGAGAATCTTATAGTTTACCTTTGCACCTTTACATCCACGATGAAAGGCATTTTTGTGACATACTTGGCTATGCTAAACAAATAACTGATGACAGAAGGGAAAGGTCAAGTTTAACTCACAGTTTATTTCCACATTCATCGGCCGATAATATATATTACTGAAGTAATTATTACAATTTTTAGCTAACTAGCAAAATGTTAATTGCATCACTCAAGACTGAGTGACTTGTTACAAGCATCTGTGTTGAATTATAGAACCGTATTGAGTTAGGAATCAATAAATATTATATACTGGCATCCAGACCAATGAAATATTACAATTTTCCATTTCAAACTCAAGCAATTATTTGTTAAATTTAACTGCAGAAATCTCTTTTTTAATCACTCATCAAGAAAGAACTTTCTAATGATTGAATACTAATTTTAGGTGTAACTGTAGTTTTAGCTTTTGTAATCCATTCTTGATATTATTTCTTAAATGGAATAAGTATAACTTCTAGGCAAGAGGAACACTCTGTTAACATTATACTGAAAAATGATAAGCCTTGAATTTGTTTTGATGAGCGTACATAAAATGCAACTAGTGAGATTATAAAATAGCCAAGCTTAGCAGCACTGTGATGATTTATTTCTCTAATTCTAATGTGCTTAACTTCCCAAAAGGAATATAAGGTGTTTCAGAAGGAGGACAGTCAAGACAGCCTATTGTCTGTTGAATAGTCTATTGTCTCTCTGTCAGTTGATGGATCTGCATAATGCAAGGTCACCCACAAGAAAAAGAAAACTGAGGGAGTGCATAGTTCAACAAAAACTAATTCAGAGAGTAGCAAAAGACTTGTCTGTTAAATGTTTGTAATGGTATTTTTTTAATTCTTAAAAATAAGCAAGAAGAAAAAGACATGACAAAAGCAAAATAGATTAATTGAGAAAAGAAATTAAGCCAATCTTTAATGATATCTATGGAATATCAGATTAAACTAGACTTTTTCTCCTACAGACTCCTTACAACATCTAGTCCAGGTCATAAGCAAACTTTAGGACTGGATTTACTTTGAGTATGCAGAGCCAGTAATTTCTGTATCACTGATCTGAACAAGAAATACAATATTACACTCCTTGGTCATATTGTTTTTTCTTCAGAGGCATGATAATGCATATTGGAAATATAATAAGTTATCTGTACTCTGTATCAGATATTTCTGATTTACTTAACCAGAAATAAGCTTTCTTAACTGGTAGTAACATGTACTGAATTCAGATGTAAAGCAAGCACCAAGAATGTGTTGACTGGAATTGCCCTGAATCCTAGGAAAAACTGTAGTACAGGCTAATTTTCTCATTGGAAATTCATTTGCTTAATAATAATAATAATAATTTTTGATAGTAAAACAGTTAAAAATAAAAGAAGACAACCCTAGCAAAACCATAAACAGTGCAGCATACAGAACCTGATTTTCATGCATAACTAATTCCATTTCACAGTCCTCATTGATGAGGCAACTGCTAAGACAGCTGGTTCCTTCCCTATTCCTATGATAATACCTCACTCACACTTTGGGGCTTTCAAATGTTTGCAGATAGGAGACCCAATTTAAGCTGCTCTGCTCTTGTCAACTGCTCCTTATTGTACTCCCCACTGCTCCTAGTGCTGGGGCCTGCCTTGACCTGCTATTTTAGCTCTGTTAACATGTTTTATTCTTTCATTTTTTTCCTAAAAACTTGTCCAACACCCTAGGACTAATACAGTCTCCTTCAATAAATGAGATACTAACAAACTGCCTTTCCTGCTCTCCTATAGAAATCTCTAAAACAAATTACTGCCTTCTGTACTGTTTTTCCTCTTAATTTTTTCATGCCAATGCAAGACACTACTACTGTTCAGTCCATGCTGGCCCCCATGCAGACACACTTTGTGTAGTTAATTGCTTTAAAATCCTGTATGTAATCACATTGTAAAAATGTTTTCTGTTTTATGATATGACCATTCCAATAAAAGAAATGTTTTCCCACAATATGACAATATATGCAAAAGAAAAATGTTTTAGTCAACTTCATTTGTCCCTCTCTTTCTGTCTCTGATTTTGAATTTGAGGTTTACTCCAGAATTTTATTTATAGAGGTCATGATAAAGTTTCTGCCATCTTCAAAAATTAAAGTGAAAATGAAACTGAATAAGAGAGCAAAGCTAAACATATATAACTCTTCCTAAATTTACCTAACATAAATGATTTGTATTTATCAGCATTTTTTTTTAGATTGGACAGCACTTCTATTCTACAGTGTATAATATACTTCAGCTCTGATGGAAAATACAGACTGTTTCTATCCTCATGATGTATTTACAGTCCTTTATATTAAAGAAAAAATGATTTTATACATTTAGTACATTTCTAAATTTCTTCCTGAAAATTAATTAAAAATAATTAATGAGGTTAGTTGAGCCTCATCCAACATTCAGTAGAAATCAATGGGAACACTCTCACTGGTTTTGGTAGCATTATTATATTATTGTAATTAAAATATGCAGATGCATATCATGAAAAGAAGCAAGCTAGTAGTACAACGAAAAGTTCATAATACACTTGAAATCACAGCATGTTATTGAATATAAAATAAAATATAAGATATAAAGTATTAAATAATTTTAGAGGACTGAACTTAGAGGACTGAACCCTCAGGAAAGTCCTGAATTGCTTTACCTTAATGTGTTATTTTTGTTACTTCTTTTTTATTTTTATTTATTTATTTATTTATTTATTTGGTTTCTCTGATGAGAGCATTTAGTATCTTGTTTTCAAATACTTTCCATTTCAAAGGAGGGCTATCCTAAAATAACCCTAAGTTAAATAATTGGACACTCAGTTGCTTTTGAGTCTGCTATAGGCTGTCCTTTTCCTGATATATGACTGTAATGTTTTCTATTTGTATAATAACCTATTTTATTCAATCATACTTCTGTGAAATGCTCATATGAGACATACCGTGTCAGTGCATAAGTCAGGTGTAAAGGTCTTAAGACCTTTCAGCTTATTTGAAGGAATGTATAGGACAGTAACACTGAGTGCTGTACGTTACCACCTTTGAAAGTTGAATCTCTATATTGTATATTATCTTCAGAGAATGTGTAGAGCAATGTAAATATCATTCTTACTGCATGGTTTACTGATTAATTTAAGCAAGCTATTTCTGATGACAAAAATGGTAAGATATGAAGTAAAGCCAGTAAAAAATATATTCAATATAGCCATCAGTGAGGGTATAAAAATTTTAGAATATTGTGTTTAAACAAATGGGAAAAATAAGTGGAATTAGTCATGTCAGTGAAAAACATTGAAGGTACTTGGTGCAGTAGAGAAGGAGAAAGATGCAAAGCAAAGGGGACCCGAATAAAAGGAACTGTCCCCTTAATAAAAGGAACTGAAGACCAACCTACTCATTTAGACCAGTCATGAACACAGGAAATTCTTTAATTTTTTCAATTTGAAAAAGGGTGAATGTTGTCTCCTTTTGTGCAACAAAAACGTGCAGTGAACATCTAAAGAATTGACACTGTGAAATTAAATGATTAAATATTTACCTGGGGTGCTTAAAAAAGATCACAAAGGTCAGAGCCATCAGTCTCCTCTGTTTAACTGATGTTTCAAGAAAGGCAATTTACATGACATGATTCGGCTCATTGTCAGGCTTAAATGAGTGGCAGAGATGAGATCAGAATTTAGGGGGTTCTAGTTTCCAAGCTGTGCACCACATCACTGAATTATATAGTCAGATCAAATTCCATCTCCAGGAAGCATGGCTAACATTCACAGAGGCAAGAGAGTTCATCACCTCATGAGCAGCAAATATTTTTTAATCCATTCTGTCTTGCTGTTAACAGTTCTCTATCAAAGTCCCCCCATTTTTTCCCCTCAGTGTGGGAGCAAAAGCCTATCCATCCGGGAGTTCACTTAATGACAACCTGAGTGCCAAGGTGTGTTTGTCAGGGTAGCACAATGTATATAAGGGGTCAGAAGAGAGCAGCTGTGTGCTTCAGCTTGCTTCTTAGAAGGCAGGCCAGCTGCCTCGCTGTATAATGTATGCATTGAGACAGCTGGACAATGTATTTTGGAAACGTGTGGGAGCAACATATGTGCTGTTCCAGGTCACTTGGTTACTCATGCTGTGGAACGCCTTGTAATTCCTGCACGTGGATTCATACTCTGGAGACCAGTAGCTAGCACCACGGGAAACTCAGTGACAGGCAAGAAGTCAGCTATGCTTTAATTCAGTATTTAGCAATGTGTAGAGGAAGTGGATAAGTACGGCAGAAAAAGCTATCAAACAAAAGAACAGTGTGTCAGGTGTAACATGAGATGAACATCTTTGGTCTCTTTGTATTTCTGGAAAAGAAGCTTTGGTTGTGAAGTTTCCTAGTTTTTTTTTTTTGTTTTTTTTTTTTCTTTTTAAACACTGAACTTACACTTAGTTTGGAAATTCTCAGGCACATTCTTCCAACTGGTATTTTACAAAATGCTACAGCTAACTACATTACTGTAGTTCTATTTATAATATAAATATATATACTGTCCTGGCAAAACAAATAACAACAACAAAAAGCATGATCAGAACTTTCATATGTTCTTTTAAAGTGTGTAGCTAATTGTTCTGTTACTTTAAAAATGTTATGACCTTTTGGTGGTGGTGTAGCATCCAATCCTTTTATGAATATTTGCAATATATTTTGTCACACACAAAAATTAACACCAGATATCTTTTAATTGTCTGATTAATGTTCCACTTTCTGTCATGTTTTAGGAAGTTTTCTATGGAGATTGAAAAAATCCTGAGGTCAGTATTCTGTCTCAGCAACAACAAAAAACAACCAAACAAATAATAAACAAATGGGAAAAAAAAACCCAAAAAACAAAAAAACCAACGTAACAAAACAAACAAAGCAAGCAAACAACCGAAAACACTTAAAAGACCACAGCTGCATACATCATGAAAAAAACAGATGCATGTGAGGAATATTACATAATCTTAAAAATCCTGAAAACATCACTCTGAAAGGAAACTGGGATTCTGATTTGGAAATATTAAAAAAATGTGGCATCTTAAATAGCCATTACCATGAAGTATTTGTCTTCTTTAGATAAACTCAGAAAGTAAAATGTTTATTGTATTTAACAAATGTTTCCATTTGTTGTATTTCCATTTATTGACACATCTTCAGATCTTTTTCCCCAGACATTCTTCCCAATACTTTTCTGGCCAAAGCCCTTTTTGCTGGGAAGACTGCAGTATACATATAAATTTATTTTTGTTTGGTTTGGTTTTTTTTGTTTGTTTTGTTTTTTCCAAAAGAGTATTTAATTTACAGCAATTACTTTTGTGTGGTTTCTAGTTACTGTTTTTCTTTTTACTTGCCTCTGTTAGTCTTTTATCTAACACTTGACTATGATATGATATTGCACACTTCTACTCTTACTGTTAGCTTCCATTAGTGTACTGTAATATATTTTTTCCTAAGAATTATCGACATTCTCTATAAAAACACAACAGAGATTCAAGTAAAACTACACGACTACTTGAAAGATTAGAATCTTACTCAGAACTCCTCATGCTGAACAATGCTGGGCACAATTGTCTCCTTTGGTAAAAGGAGTTTTGTTAACTTTTCACTTGGCTACAGAAGGCAGAAAGGAATTCAGAGAAAAATCAAAGCAGAGAGAACATAAGAAGGCAGTATCTCTGCAAAGGAAGAAAAAGCAAACACCAAAAACTACTACAGTATGTATACGCCCATAAAATAGATAATTATTACACCTTCGTGTAATAGGAAATGAAACACTTTTATCTTAGTGCTTGTAGACTGAGGTTCTTTTCTTTCCTGCTTCTCACAAATGCAGTGTGCTTCCTGTCCTACCCCTGGTCTCCTTTTTGCTGGGGAGAAGCCCAAATTTGCCAGTACAATACCATAACAAATTGGGTATGTTGTGTTGTCTAGAGACAGCCAAGAAGAGTGCAATAACTTCTAATATGCTAAACACACATGAAAACAGCATTTTCCCTGGTACTAAGTAGTTATTTTTTACACCTAGATCTAAATCCTGACTGTTTTTTTCTAGACTGTCATGTACCAAATGAGTGACTTTCAGTAGTTCATTCCATCTGAGAAACCAGGGAAGAAAAGAAGAGTGCAAAAGTTTTTACAAAACTTTTCTGTGGCTGGCATCAGGCATCAATATGTGTTTGTGTAATCATTTCCAGAAAATCTTTTAAAAATAAAAATACAACCTCTTATTTACAAATGTGATGATAAAAAAGAATTAAATGAACAGATATATCAGTGTTCAGATGGTGATTTATTTAAGCACTTTAGTTGATACTGGGACATATAACTGAGAAAATTTTTGTTGCTTGCAGACCAACTTTGGATCAGTACATGTTCCATCTAAAGTCAGAAATTCTGAACTGTGCATAGGTTATTTATCTTTACTTTTAATTTATTGTAAAGAACAATGGGATCATAAACATTTTTGAAATAAGAAGTTAAATACTTGGATTTTTCTTCTCTCCATTCAGTGAATTCTGGAATATTGTCTTCACCATTTATTTGAAAAGTCTACTATCTTAAAAGAAAAATACCCTTGATTTTTTAAAATGTCTTAATTTTTATTTTGTTTGTTCTTAATTTCTAAACACATACATTCAGAATCTGTACTCCTAACATATACATGACCTTATTTTCCCAGGGTAAATTAAGACATCTGCAATTAATTTTAAATACAAACATTGTTTTTTTTTTGAGACTATATTACGGTTTCCAGTCAAACAAATTCCATATCCATTTAAAGTTACATCTTCTTTTAATATAAGTTCAAAGCTATAAATTTGCCAAGGGAAAAAAAAAAAAAAAAAAGGAAAACAATACAAAATAAAACAAAGATGTAGCTAGAAAAATGATATATGAAAATTATCTCTAGATGTACATTGATCTAAAAAAAATAATGTTAAGGAACAATGGACTCCAATTTCATCTAACTGCTATTAGTTTAACAGTAGAGTGTCTACACTTACCTAAACAACATTCTTCATTATGTTGTGTCAAATAAGAAGTCCATGAAAACAAGTGAGAAGACTCCCTCTAACATAACTTTGCTTTGAATCAACTCCTAATCCAGTGTAAGAAAAAAAGATCTGATATATCTTAGATAATAATTTCTTTTTTAAAGTTCATTGAATGTGTCTCTACTACGTATTTACGTTCTCCTCTCAAAGTCTAGGTACTTAGCTTAAAGGAAAGTCATAACATTTCTTCTAAGATAAATGTTAATTATTAGTCCACAGTGTGAACAGAAACCTTACCTGTCCATGTCTGCACAATTTTGAAATATTTGCAATACGTATCAATACATTATTACAATTATTATTATTACATTACAAGATAAGGTATAGTTTACATTGTTCACATTTTGCTTTATTTAAATTTCCTGAGCAAGCTGAGAGAATTTGGTTGAATTCCATGAGCACTTATGTTGTTACTTTCATATTTTCATTTTCTCCCTCCAAGATTTCAGAAAAAATATCATCAAAAAAATCAAACTAACAAAGATAATCTGTTGATACCTATGAAGTCTGCATTTTTCTAACACAGAAGATTGAGAAGACCACTAAAAAGAAAGAAAGAGGCACAGTTAACTGTTAGCTTCATATTTTTTTATTCTTGCTTCTGGAATTTATTGTAGTGAATGTAGTTTTGAGTTTTATTTCTTACCATCAGTGAGCAGAGTGTTCCCATAAAACTGAAAAAAGTTATTTAGGCTTCCTGAAGCCATTAAATAGTTTTAATTAAAACTTCCATTGCTGTATGCATGATGGATTAGTCATGAGACTCGTAGAATATGTGAAGTTATTCCATTGCATGTGGCATAGGAACAAATATCCTTTGAGGATGAAGAACCATATGTTTTTTTAAAAAACACACACAAAACCAGAAACATATGGGGAGAAACAAAATAATGAAAAACTTAACTGGATTTTGAAATATGGACAGTGGGCTGTAGAGTTCACTAAACAAAATGATTTGTTATGCTGTATGGAAGTGAGATGATATTCTACAAATAGACAATATTACCTCTATAATTCTGTCAGCATTCAACTCAAAAATAGTAGTATGTCTACTCTAACTCTTTTGGTTACTTGTCCTCTATTTGTTTTTATAATTAAATAAGTCCTTTTTCTGGATGAATAGAAGTAGATACTTTATGAATCTTCTGGAGAAGAACACAATGAACAGAATAGAAGTCTCAGTAATTCTTACATAATAATATTCTCCACACGCATTTACCTAAGTCACTGATGACAGATATGAATTATAATTTCTTTTGAAGTTTAATAAATATTTCTCATTGAACTGTTAATTCCTAACTATAATTTAGGTGATTACGTTAATAGCTGAGAGTTTATGCAGTGGTACACAAAGATGTATGGAGCACATGTACCCATGCCCATAAAATCTAAATATACAGTCATTTTCAGAAATGTGGAGTTGTATTTATTTTTCTTGAAAATGCTGCTGTGCAATTCTTGAAGCAACGTTTTCTCCCTCTCATGTGAGAACAGTAAAACCAAAAGCCCCGAAAGAAACTGTTCATTTTCTTTGTTGTATTTGTGATACCAGCTGAAAGTGGTATTCATGTTGTGATAAGATATAATGAAATTTATGTCAAAAAGACTATTCAGATAATAATCCACAATCAGTTGCAAATTATGTGGGTTTTATACCAGCTGTTTTATTAAACCGAGAACCAAGCTTGAATGATTTTAGCTGTAGTTACAATTATATTCACATTATTAGCATATTTTGAATCTTAAAAAAAATGATTTTTTGTTTGTTTTGCTTTTAATTTCACAAAGAAAGAAGACATGACAAGGAACAGAAATCTGTTTGTTGTTTTTTTTTTTTTCCAGTCAATACCTTGTGATCCTTGAAGAAAGATATTCCGATTGCAATTTAAATGATTTAAATGCTCAATTATTATAATTTAAAAAAGAATAGTTGAAATGCAATTTCACTTTTGATCAAATTTTTGCTTTTGTGACGTTTTTACTGTAACTGAGATTTTTAAGAGTAATTTCACTGACAAATGAACAAAAAACTAATATACTGGCTGGTTTAAAAGAAAATGTTGGTTAAGTGTCACTAAAATTTACAGGGAGATTATCCTATATATAGACACAGAGATGCTTAACTCCCATAAAAAATATTTCTAGGAGAAAATCTGCAACTTCTTCGACAGTCCTCTTTCTTTCTTTGCTATGTAAATCAACATATAACTAAACTATGATTTGTGATTTGTTTTCATGATCTTAAGAATGATGCAAGGCTATTGATGTTATTCGCAGGAGCCTTCTGTGATTAGGTGACTGTGAAGAACAATGCTATGATAAATCACTCCCAGTCTTCACCATCTGATACAGAAATGCAATCCTGAAATATTCCATGTTCTTCTGTAGGCTGTGTAGTTGTGTATATGAATATGTTTCTTGAACATCAATTACAGGCCTCCTTAATATATTGCTAGGTGTCCAAGACAGGTTCCCCAAAGTAGTATTTTTGCTATACCAAGAGTAGCTTCACAAACAGCACAGAGCAGTTTTTCCAGTCCTGAAACTCTGACATGCCCTTCACTGAGTTCATTTCTGTTTATAAATGTTTTCATTGTACTGGGGGGACTCCAAAACAGATGAAAATATTGATTGTTATCCAATTAACTTTTTATCCTTCATCTTTCTATTTTTTCATTAGTGGCAGGAAGCATCAAGTTTTCAAAAGCATAGGATAGAAAAAATCCTTTAAAAACTCTACATTACAATGTATTCAAACAGTGATATTGAAAAAAGGGAGCAGCACTGTGTCATGAATTAAAGACTATATAGTACCACCAACCTTCTAGTTTTGGTTAATATAACGTGAAATAAATCATCTGACAATAGATTGTATTTTAAGTCAATGTGTTATTGGTAGCGTATACAAAGTTGAGGTATTTGTGGAGGGGTGAAGTGTCACTAAGAAAGACAATAATTGCCTTCTTAGCTGTTACAGTTTTACTCAGAAGAAGATAATAGCTCTCCCTCATAGGTACAAAGCATGACTGTAATGCCATAAAATGTACTTTGCGGAAATGAATCTATGTATATAACTTCAAGGTTATCTGTATTTGGAAGCTTGATTTGTTAACAAGTTTTTTCTAATAATTTATTTAACTATTGACCAATTGTTATTCGCCCATTCTTAAAACTGCACTTCTTAGTTTTAATAGAAAGAAAACAAACTTAATTTATACTTCATAGGACTCACATATCAAAATATAATTATATTACCTATTCTAAGGTGTTTTTACCTGAAATTCTTCAAATTGGATTTTGCATGTAGTCTGTCCTAAACAAAACAACGGTAAGATAATGAGATTATCTCACATAACTAATGATTAGCTCTATCACTAATACCACACATGCCAGCATTTTACACATGTTTCTGGATAAATTCTGATTAGGAAAAAAAAAGTCTTTTGTGGTGGAATAATGGGAAGAGGGTTGTCTCTGTGAACCAAGTAATCCCAAATTTCCTGTCACCATGCTCTTTGCATTGATTTATGAGCTCTGTGTAGAGTTCATGTCAAACAAAGTTACAGTAATACAGTGAACTCCCAAGAGGTAGCAGTTTTGAACTCTGCAGACCTTCAGACTTTCACTAGAAGTGTTTTCTATGGTTCTGCACAACTGATGTCAGATTGAATACATCTGGGATAGATTTATATCAAGTTTGTTTCCAGTAGAGCTGTCCAACTGTTCAACACTTATTGAAAATCATTCTTATCCTTGAGATAACTATGACCTATTTATCATTTTATAATAGATGAGGATGCATAAAAAGGATTATGATTCTCTATAATGTGAAAAAAGAAAACTGAAAAAAGATGAAAAAAGGAAATATTCAAAATAAGTCTATGCATATTTAACCAAGAATACAAACAAAAAACTTTTCGTAAGTATCTCTAAGGACTGATCAGCATTGTCCATACACATGTAATTTGATGGAGGTATTATTAATTTCAATATAATGAAAAAATGATGAAAATACTTATATGGTATATGTTTTAAAAGCTGAGAAGAAGGATGAGAGATGGCAACATAGAGAAAAGCAACAGAAATAGAATTTCAAAGGAGATTATTGGCAGTCCTTAACTAAAGTTTGCAGTCTTCCCTTTGCACACTGAATAATTCCACAGATTCTTGCACTATCAAAATCTTAATTTCTTCCATCTGAAATGTTTCTTACCACAATCAGAGAGCAGTTCACACAATTTAAACCAAAATTTATAATTTTTTTTCCTACTCTTTTTCCTTGATTTATTCTCTAACATATTAATGGACAGATGGAAAAATGAACATACAGAATATGGTCATTACCAGTATATAAAGGCAAAAATAGATAAATCTAGTACATTGAACATGGAAGAAGACTGTAGCTGGCATGCTATTTTTCATATCTTTTTCCAGGGCAGTTGTGAATGCAATAAAATTGAATTTATTTTAAATAAACTCAGACTTTGCATCTGTGATTTTACCTTTAATGAAAAGAAAAAGAAAAAAAAAAAAAAACAACAACACAAAAACAGTCTAAGAAGCACCAAGTGCTTACTGTAACTCAGTGGAAAGGAAATGCTGTTAGAGCAAGGCACTGATATCTGAAGAGTAATCCAGGAGAACAAACTTGCATAACATTTTATGAGGACTGCTCTGAAAGTAATGCCTTGTATTGGCCCACAGCTACAAATGTGGATGTTTGTGTTATGGCAGTAGAGGCTGTACCTTCTCATCAATATCCCATTACATTTTGTGGCCATGTGATAGACAGCAGGAGAGGGGCAGTCTGACAAAATGGTGCCTGACAGGGAAGTGCTGATGTGGCAAAGATGAACTCATTGTGGGCAATACTGACTGCAAATACATGCTTCTAAGTACTTCATTACAGGGATTTGAGTTCTTTTTCAAATTTTTTTGTGATGAAACAATATGGACAAGTATAGCATAGTTTTGGGAAGAAGATGGAAAGAAACTTGAGACTATATTTAAAAAAAAACCCGCCTACAATAAATATCTGGAGAATCTGCAACAAGTGATGTCCAGAGAGCTAAATAATTTTGATTTGAACTTCCTGGAAAGGTGACAGTTTTTAATTAAACCTAAGGTATATCATAATATTAGGATATGATAAAATAATATCAGGATCATTTTATAGATAAATTTTCATTCACACTTTTGTCTGTTGTTTCTGATATTAAGTTATGGTCCTGGTATTAAAATATGGTGATTAATTATAACATTATTGCTTTAAACTATTTTGCCTATAAAGGTTTCATAACATTTTATGTAATTTCAAGACATTGTAATGGCTACTGAACATGAAATTTTTATGTGGCACCAAATTTTTATGTAGCATCTTGACATCCAGAATTTGGCAGAAATCCTCAATGATTTTTATTCTGTAAAGATCTTGCTAATCATCTATTAAAGCCTAATTTTTTTTTTTTTTTTTTTTTTTTTTTTTTCTCACAGTAAAAGAGAACTGGAACCATACAAGAACTTGATTTCTAAATATGGTGTGGGCAGTGGTAGCTCTTGTTTCTGTGTGAATTGGTTTTCCAGTATTTAAGAGTTCACATTTGTGCTTACTTCTTCAACTGAATTGTGGTTTTAATGAAAAGAACTAGCTTGAAAAGATAGGTTGACAAATGCCCTTTAAAAATACTTCTTACTCAAAAAAAGTAATTCTAAAATGAAATATTTCCTTTTAGATGAATTAAATGCCCATTTTTTGTATACTTCAGTTTCCTATTTTAGATAAAATTAGTCCTCTGCTTCACTGAGATTTGGAGAAATAAAACTATATATCTTATATAGATGCATATATAAAGACAGAGAAGTTAGAGAAATAGAGAATAGAGAAATAGATATATTCAAATTTGTGAAAAATAGTTGAGTAATACAATTTTGATTACTTCTTCCACCCAATCTTTCTTCAGATTTATTTATAGCCTGTGCAACTGTAACAGTAGCAATTGTATGGAAAACAGCAAAGTAATGGAAATTACTATTCTGACAAAATCAAGAATAATTTACCTAATTGGTAACAACCCAATTGGTTGTTTTCAAAGGCCATTAGCTTGTGAGAAATTAAGTAAAATCTGTAGCTTATAGCTAGAGAGAGAACGAAGAGCTTCTTCTATATCGAATTTGCTATGTCAGAAAAAGTAACCTCCAGGCAAGGCTTCAGATACATGTCTTCAAACAAAGAATTGTCTTCAAACTTTACCATATACTTCATCCCATGGTTAGTGTCTGCTAGAATATTGAGTTATATGAAGCTATTGCAAATTCTTTGATGGAGAATAATAATGCAAATAATTTTGGACATTAAAAAATCGGCATGTATAAGAAATCTTGATCATATTCTTGGGTAGGGAATTCAAAATACAACAACTTTCTGTCCATTGTTACAGTTGCAAGCATGAATACTTTGGTTTTTATTTTTATTTTTATCCTTTCAAAATCATATTTCCATGTGTTCTTGAAAATCACTTTGAAATTTGTTAAATCTGATGCTACAAGGAGATGTCCTTTTAAACATTTCTAGTGATTTAAACTTTAACTATGCAAAGGAAAAGTCATTAGAAACATACTGAGAATAGAGTGTAAAGATGGGAGAGCTCTCGAAATGAAAGCCCCTGACCTGGTGCACAGCTGATCACAGTCAGCAGTACTGGAACTACTCATACAAATATTAATCCAAAAGACTTTTCCGTGTATTAAATTACCTCAGAAATCAGATGACTTAATTTAATGTAATGGGGTTATTTTTAATTCTAATACAGCTCAGCTATGAAAACATCACCTGGTTCTTTTTAAAACTAGAGATAGTTACCGCCTGATTCTCAGGGTTGGACACCAAATCAGAAAGATATTAGCTGACAGGCAGGAGGAGAGACAGAAGAAATGCTGAATCCAGCATTTTGACTGAGATAATTGATAATCATAAGCATGGAGCTAAAGCCAAATATCCCTAAGAGTAATAATAGGAAGGCAATTGGATAAGGGGGGAATATGCGTGCAGAGGTAGAAGGCAATTGCTGTTTCCTATCTTTTTTAACATGTGTGTTGAGATATGAAATTTGGCCTCTTTTGAGTGTAAAACATGCATATGTAAATATGTTCTTGCTTTGTCTAGTACAGTCTGCACATCATGGAAGTTTGCTATGGACCCTGGTCCTTAATCCTACACTTTTTATATTTTCATAAATATAGAATCATAGAATGGTTTGGGTTGGAAAGGGTCTTTAAGATCACCTAGTTCCAAAGCCCTGCTATAGGCAGTGACACCTCCCTCTAGACCAGCCCCATCCATCCTGGCCTTGAAAAGTTTCCAGATCTATCACAAGAAATCATTGGACCAAACATGGACATCTAAATGTGCCTTAAGTTTCTTCTGGAGTGACATTCAGTTGGAACTAACTTCAGGTTGGGTATATTAATTGTCCCCTGAAACTAATGATTTCTATAGAACACCAAAAGTGTAGAACCAAAAAAGGCAACTTCAAAGGTTAATGTGTTAACATCTCCAGTTCTGTCAGACAGTGAATCTCGCCCAAACATTTAGAATTATTTATTTAAAGAAAACTAACTGCTAATGGTTGATAATTTGAAAAATGTTATACAGTGTTATATATTATTTTAAGTTCAAGTTTAGCTTATATTTTATAGCTGTGGAACTAAAAAAGTTCATCTTAACCATGGCAGTTTCTGGTCTTTTTCAATTTGATCCCCAGTTCAGTAAAAGAGAAATACTGATTTTATTAGAAAATTTTGAACTCGATAATAAAATAGTTTAAACTGAAGAATATTATGGAGTGCAATATACACACAAAATAAGGATTTCAGTACTTCAAATAAAAGTATCATATGTGTATATTATAATATAACCCGAGGCAATATCAGTTCTCTTGTTGGATGAAACTATTGCTGTTTGGCATTTTAAAATTTATTAATCTATAAAATTTAATGTGTAAACAGTAGCTTTGTATTTTTATATAAGTTATATATATAGGGCATTTTTTAAACAAAGCATGCAGTAGTACATCTATGAGGAATGCTGTTTATTTCTGCATCTCAGTGACAGCATGCAGAACTAATGTTATTATTTGTTCTCACAAAACTTAGCTATATATACACACGCACAGTGTCTGGTGGTGCAATCATTCTGTACAAGACCTTCATCAGTTATGGAAAGGCATGACTGCAGTCTGGATAGAAAGGACAGACCACATCTTTAAATCATTATGGAGTTTTACTTTGTAAATATTCCTTGAACTATCAAAAGATCATCTGGAGGACCACACAAGGCCTGGTGTATAAAAGATTTGGGAGATCATAGTACACAGAGATTTTTAATAGCTCCAAGCTTTGAAGATTTCATGCGGTCTTGGTTGATTCATCCCCTCATAATTATTATCATGAAGCACAGTACTTGACATGACTGGGTTTAAATTTAATGTTTCTTTGAGATAAAACTTTAGGTTCAGGTAGCCAAATATGTCATGCTCCTGTATTAAAAACATATTGTATCTAGTGAATGCTTTAAAGTGTCAGACATCTTACCTTTTACATTTTTAAAAATACTTGAACACTCATATTACAGGCTCAGATGTTTTGCTTCATGGGGAATTTTTTTCCTAGGCACATTGGACTGTCTAATTTCTTATTGCATGCTGGGCTGCAGCATGAATATTTTCTGTGTGAGCAAAGGCCAATTGTCAGTGTCAGTCTAGAGCTGAAAGTTCTTTACTTGATTTCTAGGGCCAGGAATTGCTCTTGGTCACACCCAGACAACCTCAGGAGGCAGACATATTCAAGCCAAAGAGCTGGTCCTTTGCTCCAGAGATGAATGAGCTCACCCAATGGCAAAGTCTGGCCTTTCAGCATCAGTGTGTAAAATTGGGAACAGAGACAAATTTCTCAGCGTGGATTGTATAAAGGCTACAGCATCACTCTGTTCTTAGAAATTTGGGAAAGGGAGAAGTTTAATGAAACTTGTCAACAGGTCATCCCGTCCAAAATTTTTGGAGAAACAATGGGTTTTATCAGTAAGGCTATGCCAGTTCCTAATTTTTGGGTACTACTCAGATGACAAAACAAAACAAAACAAAACAGGGCTTGATTTATATTTGTTATCCTTAACTTTTTACACATTAGTGTTACAAGTAACCATGTCCTTTGCAGCTTTCCAGAGTGGTGGAGACTGGAAGTGAAAGCAAGACCCAGTGAGTGTGGCACTGGGCTGGGAGTGACTGAGCATGAAAGATCCAGGCAAGGCAAGGGATCTGTTCTCCTTCAGTCTCAGGAACAGCTCCGTATCCAGATCACCTGGGGGCAGATATCTGTGGTCTCACTTGAGACACATGAAGAGTCATGGGACAAAATCCTCCTGATAGCAGGAGTGTAACAGAGTGGAGATGTCATGCCTGGCCAGGGAGGCCCAGGCAGGATGCCTGATGAACCTGCTTCATTCCCCTTGCCTTGTGAGGGAGCAGCAGGAGTTTGGCTTGAGAAAGGTGAGCAGTGAGGTGAGGGAGTTTCAGAGCTGTCAAGGCTGAGGTAGGGCTGAGTACATAGTATGGCCTTTCTAGGATCCTGCATTGTATGCAGGGCCAAAGATGAACAGGGATGGCAGAGTCAGTAAATTCACTTAGGCCCTCTCATCCTCATTCCCATGGAAACTTCTTTTTGGGAGCTTCTTGGCACATCCGTATCTTCCAGCCCCACTAACCTCTTGTTACCCCAGTTTTAATAGTCTACACACAGAAACATAAATCTTATATCCATTGCCCTGTTACTAACTGGACAACTCACCTTTGAGAGTTATCCTTAGTCAGGTGCTGCCCTTAAATTAGCGTGCACCCATTCCAGCTTGCAAGTAATAGTCTAATGCTACCCAAAAGTAACAAAAATTGCAAGTTTGAAGATTCATTTATGGGTTTTCAGTCCTCCACATATAACCTATCATCTGATTTTTTTTTTCCTATGAATCCTGTGTCATTACACTTTTTCCATGATAAATGTGAGAAGAAATCTTTAAATATTTTATACTATGTCTGTTTTCTTGCCTTATGCTATCACAGCTCCTCTGTGATTAAGAATGGCTTTTTTACTTCCTATGTATGAATAAATAAATAAATAAATAAATAAATTGTATATTTTGAGAAGATCAATCTGTGCAAAAGCATAAATATCCTTAAATTAGGTCCTTACTGATGTATGTGAATTAGTATTACTCATAGGTTGATAATTTATTGATTGATTTCACTCCTTGTAAAATGTTATTTCTTCAGTTAAATTATGTGTTTTCCTTTCTTCTGGTTATGTCACATTCATAGAGCAGTATGGAGTTGACTGTATATATTAGTCTATGCTGCTTTTGTGCATGCATGTAGCAATTAGAACTTGATCCTGACAACTGTTCTGAACATTTTCTCATTTCAAACACTTGTAAAGTGGATATGAAAAACAAGCTGTTTCACTATTGACTCCTGTTATTGTCTGTTCATACAATTTTTTTTTTCCAATCATTACTGACATAAAGACAATACCTACGCAGAATATAAGAAAAATAATTTATTGCTAATAAATCTTGCACTTCTATCCAAATTACTTGCAGTGCATAATACGATATCTGTAAAAGTGAAATTTTAGTGGATTAGTCAATAATAATTACATATAATATTATAAAGTATTAAGAAAAACAGAAGGAAGGAAGGAAGGAAGGAAGGAAGGAAGGAAGGAAGGAAGGAAGGAAGGAAGGAAGGAAGGAAGGAAGGAAGGAAGGAAGGAAGGAAGGAAGGAAGGAAGGAAGGAAGGAAGGAAGGAAGGAAGGAAGGAAGGAAGGAAGGAAGGGGGAAGGAGGGAGGGAGAGGGAGGAAGGAAAGGAAGGAAAGGAACAGAGAAAGGGATGAAGGGAGGAAGGGAGAAAAGACTTTGAGAAATAGTAGAAAGAAAGAAAGAAGAAAAAGAAAAAGAAGAGGAATAAAAGGAAAAATGTAGGAAGATCAAGAAAGGAATGCACAATGTTCCCAAACTGGACTGATAATGCCCATTTTTTGTTGTTTATTTTGATTTGGTTTGGTTTGTTGGAAAAATCGTTATTTTTAGAATTTCTTAAGAAGAATGCTATAAAAATTGCTTGGTACTGCAACCCTTCTTTTTGATTAATGTTTCTTTGCCCACTGACTTGTTTCCTGGATGCAAGTTCCTGCAAGCCAGCTGCTATTGGCTCCCAGGCAATACCTTGAGCACATGCTATCCAAAATGCTCCACCCACCATTTTCTGTGGTATCTTAACCATGTAGGGCCATGTGATAGCAGAACACAATGTGACAAAGGTTTGGAAAGCCAGAACATATGTAGCAGGAAGAACACTCTTGTCATGGCAGACAACTGTAGAAAGGCAGCACAGACTAGTAAATATATGGAAAAGAGGAATTACTTCCAAAGGAGTTATAAATTAGCTGATCTTTAAACATGTTTGTGGAACTCTCCAAGAGAAACATACAGAGCCTTCCAATAGAGAAACCTTAGAGAGTGTTAAATTGCGGCATTTAAGCACAGAATTCTCTCTGGGAATGCTGCCTTAGAATAAAAGTTTCTCCATAGCCCTCTGTTCCCTACAGGATGACAAGACACTCTCAGAGAAAGTCATCTTGCTGCATGCTGGGTTTCAAGAGGCCCAAACCCGTGCAGAGATCATTCCACAAATAATCACTGCTGCATCTGAAAACAACAAGCTGAGAAGATCCCCTCCTTCTTTGTCAACATTTTGAAGTAGAAATGAGCTAACTTTCTTTCTGAAAAGCCTTGCTGGTTTGGAATTTGAGAATGAAAACCTGCTGCAGGACAGTTGCTCCTGATGTAAAAAGAAGAACCAGAGAGCATTTCTTGAAGCAAATAATTTAGCTGACATGAGCAGTGAAAATTAGAATTGTTAGGTCTCTTTTTAATGTTTATAGCAAAGAGCACATAGGTTTATCACCATACCATGACATGAACTAGACAGACTGATATTAATATCATAGGTGTTCTACTCATTTCAGTGACTGGTATTCTATTTGGGATATGCTTTTAACTGAAGGTTAACTGAAGTGAACGGGAGGTTGTTGTTCACTGATTGTTGTAGAAATAACTGTCAGCTATACAGTTAGATCATGAACCTACAAGAAAAATTTTCAGAGTATGTCATTAGCCTGAAATGGGAATAGGCAAGATAATAGAAATAAATTCTTGTGCAGCTGAAGAGAAGGCCATGTGGAACACATTGGAAAGGTGATATACTCAAGGTTTGCTAGCAATTTTGATAAAGTTCTAAGGTTCTTTTCCTTCTTTTGACAAAAAATTCATAATCATCTTTTCTTTTGGGAACACAGAGACAGCTGGGAGCACTAGATGCTGAGATACATCTTCTTGGTGGGGATTGAGAAAATTTAGATTTACACAAAATGACATCTTTCAATAAAATGTATACAACTTTTCATACAGGCGGTGAAGACTTTATGCAATTCAATACAACTTTTACAGGTCAATAAGAAACAATATTTAGAAGTATGTGATATGTTTATAAAAGCAAATTCCTCAGATTTCAGTACTAGCTTTGTTTATGTCTGTGCAACTGCATAAATCAATTGATCCTGTTAAAAAAAAAAAAAAAAAAAAAAAAGTTTTAACTTAGATATTCATACAAAAATAAACTATTTCAAAAGTTTAAAAATGACTGTGTTTTAGGAATATTAGCTAGTTGCCAAAAATCTTCTGTTTCAGAAGGTCAAATATGATATATAATTCAAATATAAGATTTTTAAACAACAGTAAATCACTACTTATCCATGAAGACAGTGCTTACACTTTAGCACCGTTACACTGATCAGGATTGTTTAGATTATCAGAATGGGGAACAAAAGTACCTTGGCCCTTGATCGGTGGCAGTTTATCATTTGTTCTAAAATACCCTAAGAAGAGGGAAGAGTATGGTATATGATAATAGCAATATTCCACATTTTATTCTTTATGATTCAACACTTGAATACTTGTCTTTTTCAAAACAGAGATCCACATAGGATAATTTTTAGCAAATTTTTATGTTGAGGATTACTAAATTAGTTTTTTTTTTTAATTGACACTGGAAAATGCATTGGTTTTTTTTGTTTTTTTTTTTTTTGTTTGTTTGTTTTGTTTTGTGTCCATTACTTGTTTTTTAATCTAGCTTTAATACAGTGGCTATGAAAGATTCAATAGACTGTGAGATATAATAGTATATGAGAAGCAAATATTATTGATCACTTAAAATGAATATGGATTTTATTTAAAAGTAAATCAGTAATACACATAAATTCAGAATAAGTTATCTTGTGCTTTCATTGCCATTTAATGGAAAATAAATATTCATTGAAAATGATTGTTATAACTGAACATTAATTATCATATATCTGGCAAAAGAAATTCAGATGATATTTTATTAAATTGTAATATACACACTAAATCTTTTAGTACTCTCACTTTTCAAGCTTTACTGTATTCTAAAAGCATATTCAAATGTCTATTATTTTTTATAATTTGAATGGAATATACAACTGAAAATAATCCTTAATTCTTCTGTTTTAAGTTGATTGGACAAATTTCAAAAGACAAGATGACCAAATCATTCTTCATCTGTAGTTTATATCCAAAAAATAAACAAACAAACAACAAAAGCAATACAAAACAAAATACCCAAATCATTCAAGCAAAACAAAATACATAAACTTAAAGATCTTGTCCCCAAAAATAAATAAATGAATTGATAGAAGTATATTGGGCCACATGTCTTGTGAATCCAATTTATTTTTCTGGTGACAGGTTTTCAGTTGATTAACTAAGTTTGTAGTACTCTTGGTATAGCTATCACCTCAGCTTGTGGTTACTGTGCTAGAATTAATTTAGGTGATTACAGCATTTCAGATGAAAAACTTTTATTCCTCTCCATATTTTTTGATGACCCTTCTAACACCAAAGCAGTAAAACGAAGACCTTGCTTTTAAGTATTTACATTGTACTTTAAGGCAAACTTCGGATTCCTGCAAGCTGTTGCTCTACACCATGATTCCTACGTATTCTTAATGAGAACCTACCACGAATGACAAAGTGATTGGGAACACTGGGAGCTTACAAAGTCAGAATTTACAAAAGGAAAATTGTAATTGCTTGACCAATCTTCTTGTTCTCTGCAATTAAGTAACTACCTTGGTAGAAAAGAGGTGAGCACTGAATATTTATCTTAGCTTTAGTGGAGACTTTGACACTGTTCTACAGTATCAACATGGGCAAACTGACAAAGCATGTGCTGTCACAAGGTCAAGTTAGAGGGCAGTCACTGGTGGTGTATCTGAGTTCGGTCTTGCAGGAAATACTGTTCAACATTTTCATTAATGGATAATGAAACCAGAGTCTTCTCAGTGGCGTCCAGTGACACAAGAGACAATGGATGCAAGACAAAACACATAAAATACCATCTAAGGAAAGCACTTTTTTTTTCTTACTGTAAGACTGATAAGGCACTGTACGAGCTTGCCTAGAGTAGTTGTGGAGTCTCCACCTTTGCAGATACTGAAAGCCTAACTGGACTTGGCCCTTTAAGATGCTGATCTAGCTAGTCCTACTTGAACTGAGAGATTGGGCTAGGTGGTCTAAAGAGGTTCCTTTCAACCTAAAACATTCTTTGATTCTGTTAATTCACGTAAATTTGTGTGCATAAATATAAGTTTATACACACATACATATATGTATAAAAATGATTGTATGAATATAAAACACCTGTTTTTCCCAAGAAATAGTATTTCCAGAAATGCTGCAATCACAGTATTGGGTCGCATTTTAAACTGGTATCTACTGTTTTCAGTACAGGAACAGAAGAACTTAATGGAAACTTGTATGCAACACCTGGATTTTCTTGCAAAATGCAGTCCCAGGAAGAGACAGGAATATGCCCATGTAAACGCATACCCACGCCTACACAACCTTTTCCCAATATGGAACACATTTTTATTTAGATCTTTCAAAGCTCCTGTATGCTAACTTTTTTCAGAGTAAGTAACAAGAGCCATTACCTCCAGTTTTTTGACTACTGACAAACTTCCTGCTACTGTTTGCAAACTGAAATTAAACAGGAAGATCTAAGCCCTCTCTATATAATGTACACACATGCATACAAATATACACACACTTACAAGCAGACAATTCTGAATGAAGACCACCTCCAATTCAATGTAAATCTATCCATGTCTGTAGTTTTTTTCTCCAGACTGAGTACAGTATTAACTCTTTCCTTCCTATGACAGTCTTTTAACACATTTATTTGAAACCATTCAAAGAGGTTGCAATCATTTTCTAGGACATTCTGCAAACTTTTTTTTTTTTTTTTTTTTTTAGTTATTATTGCCTACATTCTGTCAAATATAAATAGTGTGTTACTACAGCCCTGTGTGCTTCTGCTACATTGGTAATCAGGTAGACTGTCTTAGTTAATCATTTCTCTTTTTTAAAAATTTTCCTGACTAGTTACAAATTTTCTACCTAGAACAAAGGAATACCATTCAGTGTGCTGTATAAAAATCTAAATCCTGAGAGCTTTACTAGCAGCAATGTGGCAAGTAATTTTCACCTTTGAAAAGATGATTTTAGAGGGTGGTATTGAGCAGTGCTTAGGAGGCTAGGGAATCAGTCAGCAGATCTTGGAGAAGAAATCAAAAAACAGAAAGAAATTAAGGAGTTCTCTGTTTGCTGAAGAGAAAATCCACCTTTATTGGATGACAGTGAAGGAGCTCATAAAAAGAACAACAGTTCTCCTAATAGAGTGCTGATAACAGGCATAAATATCAAGAGAGAGAGAATTAAGCCAAAGATCTTAGGAAAAAGCACATCCTGTTTATCCTGTATCTCATCCAATAGTGAGCTGCATTTAGCAGCTGGATATGTGAATTCTCATGGTTAAATAAATGTTGATGTGTGACTCCTGCAACAGGTGACTGCAACCTATACACCAAAGTGGCTTTGCCACAGTCCTAAAGGATTGTGATAGTAATGACATACTGTCAGTAAGGTAAATATTTACATATAGATTTTCTAGGTAAGATAAGAGGCAGCAAGCAGAATTAGGGACAAACAAGTAAAAGAGAAAATCCCTTAAGTTAATTCTCCAAACAGAGGTAATGATTCAATCGTATCTTTAACAGTTTTCTCCTACGTGTTCATAGCAGAGGACTGCTCTAGAACTTCTCCTCTACAGTAGTAAAGAGATTTTTCAAAATCAAAAAAAGCAGCAAAATTTCTCCTATGAACCTCTATATTTGATGACCTTTTCCCCACCCAGATGTGTAATTCCTTCTTCCACTCCAAATTCTTTTTCAGGATTCACTCTCCTCAGCTGAATGAGTCTGAATGTAGTTTTTATTTTCCCTTGTAAATTTTTTTTTTTTTTCTTGATTCTTTAATTGTGATTATTCTTGTCCTATTAAAACTAATATTTCATCACGTTTAATATATAACTCCGCTTCTAATGGTTATGTTCAAAAGAACATCTAAAAGAAAATATAACCACATGTGATCTCTGTCCTCAATATTGATTTTTCAGTTATTCTCAATTAAAAAATATTTCTCAATTCTCTATCACTAAAACTCACTAGTAGTTTTTATCACTGTTCTGAATTCATCACTAACACTTTTAGCTGATACCAAGAAAACCTTCCAGTTTGATTCAGCATAATTCGTTGTTTCCTGTACTTCTCCATAATTTATTACCTCTCAGACTTAGATTAAGTGCATCTGCCTTTTTTTTTTTTTAATCTGGAAAAACTGCCTTTTCATACTACACATTGGGCTAAAGCTCGATACATCCTCGCTAGATAAAGAGGAGGGGAAGGGGGGGCATATCTGGAACATATTGAACAAATGTCTTCTATAAACACACATTTCAATTTATCTCATTTTCCATTTATTTCTAAGTTTCTGAATATTTCTTGGTAACATGCACAGTTTATCCTCTAAAGACTGTCTCACAGGACTGTTATGATCTTCTCATCTAAACTCACCAGACATTAACTCTCATCTAGTAATTCCTAAAGCAAAACTCCTTTAAGCCATGACAATTCACGGACGTTGCATGCTATCAGTTTTAACAATTGATATTTATAATCTAATAAAAAGTATGTGAGTAGTCATTATACAATGACTTTTGCAGGACAGTTCTTACATTGTTGAAAATACTAAGCACAACTCTGATGTTGTTTGAAATGTTCGCATGAAGAAAATACTTAATGTAGTGTTGATATTTGAAAGACTACTCTGATTCCTAGCAAAAGGTAGAGAACTTAGTTGCTTTAGCGTTCTGAACTGAGCAGTGAATGACTCTTGTATTAAAGTAATGACTGTAGCTTAGTCTTTCTTAAAGCACATTTTATGAAGCAACATGGAAAAGAGAAGACTGAGATAATTGAATGTTTTTGGCTGTACTTTTTGCCTCATAATACCTTAGAGAGACATTCTTATAATCACCACACCTCTGTTTTTGCATTCTGGCTCACAATACATGTATCCGTGGAGGCAGGATATGCTAAAATGCAACAGACTGAATTTATAAGTTTGTTATGATCTGACTTCTTTCCTTCCTGTCAGAAAATTGTCTTGAGATTTGTCAGGTGAGAGTGCATTAGCACAGATTAAATCTTTGCGTGTTTCACTGAGTTCTACAAGCCAGAATTCCTACAGCTAATTTTTATTTGGCAGAACAAACCATGAGAGTTACATCTGAAAAGAGGGGCCTCTGTAACCCTTTTGTGAAGCTAAAATCTGCTCAAGAGGTTTTTGATATCTAGGCATTTTTAATTAACAATGTGATGCATTACAAGCCGCCTCCTTCAATCAGAACTGTTGGGGAGTGAATTCTTGAGCCGCATCTACGAGATTGCACAAGAATCATTAAGTGTGTATTGATAATAAACCACAGAATCCCAGAAATGTTGGAGGTGATCTAGTCCTACGTGTGTTTCAACAGCTATTTTCACCAATAATACTAGAGCAGATCATCCTTAACTTTGCCTAGCCATACCTTGAAAATCTTCTAGAGTTCCCAGCCCCCTAGGTGACTTATTCCAAATACAAATTTCCTGATGCCCAGTCTGAACCTCACAGGGTTGCTGTCTGTGGGCTTTGTTTGTTGGCTTCTGCTACTACTGAGAAAACCTGCGACCAATTTCTTTGCAATAGTGTTCAAACAGCAATGGACTGCTATTAGATGGCCTCTTGTCTTCCTTATCAGCAGATGAACAAACTCACTTCTTTCAGCTTTACTTTATAGCTCATGAGCTCTTGGGCCTCAAGACCTTTTTAGGTGTATGGCAGACTCTCTAGCTTTTTGACATGCTTGTGGAAATAGGGGTCCTTGGTCTGGACCACATTTTCTGGTAGCAGTGTCATCATCACTAAAGGAAGTGTTTTAACTCAAATTGCTTGCTGTGCTTCTTTTTAATGTATCTCAGTATGCAATTTGTGAGACTTGTGATTTGTTTATTCATCATGTGTATTAAACTTGTCCTCAACAAACGCACAAAAGTACTTTCAAATAGGATCACTAAATTCTTATGTACTGTTGTGTGGTGTGATTCTGCTTTTGCTATGGAACTTTGCAATTTTCCATGTAGAACTTCAGGAAGTTTTTGTTGATTCAATCATTAAAGTCCTTGTGTACTGAAAGACTTCTTACAACAATTTGATATCATGAAAAATTTCACTAAGCATAGAATCTAAATAAACATGTAGAATGTTGATGAATATTCTGAAGAATATGAGTCCCAGTATCAACTTTAGTGTACACAGATCTATAATAGCCACTACCAATATGCCGTTGATATATCACCTTCTGAACCCAGCAGTCCATTTAATTGATATTTCTATGTGTTTCTGTTTATCATACATGAAATAATGAATATGAAAGTATAATCCATATGGCTCAATAAACACAAACTAAGCTAAGATAATAAGATACTAGTTTTCTGGGGCACATTTACAATGTAAAATTGCACATTTTAAAACTGTTGTTGATTTTGAAAAATAATTGTGTTACTGAATATCTGGGCAGGAAATACTTATTTTTCTGTAATGCTATTAGATCAGTAACAGTTTTGGGGAAGACAAGTCTGTTCTACGGAGGAAAACTGTTATGCTAGTTGAATTAGTCTCCTACTGTAAGAAGATATGCCTCCAATAACATCCAAAAGATAATTCCCCAAATATTCTATAACAATGATCATTAAGTGACATTTAGGAAATGATCTTTTAGGTAACCAATAGACAACCAAAAAATGCGTCCAGTAAACTAAACCTCATCAAGAACATGAATGGTACTGTAGCATGCAGAGATGATAACCGATCAGATCATCCCACAACAATGCCTTATTCTAGTCACCTGAGACAAAGCTAACATGTTCTTAGAGATTTTACTTTCCATTTTGACTTCTCCCAAGAAACATGTCTGCCCCATTGGCGAAGAAACATAAAAGAATATTTCTTAATTACTTATTTTTCATCTCAATACAAAACAGAACAAAAACCTGACAAACAAGCAAACAAAATAAAACACTTCTATTTTACAGAATAGAGCTGAGAGTGAACTTGTATGATGCTTCCCCATTCCTTTAGTTGGTTTCTCATTCCAAAATGCCTTGTGATAAAGAGGATAAAAAGTATAACATAAAAACAGATGGATGAAGATCTTCTAAAGAAAAATGGAAAAATTAGCAAGAAAAACTATAGGCTACATATACATCCTAGCTTTTTCCTAGAAGAAAAGAACTTCAACCATTCAAGATATTAGACTTAATGCGAGAAGATAGTAGACTGCCTGCATTTCTTATGTGCGTGAAAACGCAAGTCATTTCTCAAAAAAGAAGTCAGAAGTTAAAAAAGTTATCATATTTAACACATTAACACTACATGCCATTTCAGACAGTCAGATAAGATACCAAGGTGAATAGGCCTAACTGTTGGTATTTAAGCTATTAATCATAACCTCTCCTTTCCAACAGTATAGGGAGAAAAGTCAACATAGTTAACATAGTTCTCCTGTATGTGCTAGCCTTCTGTACTGTAAAAGAGTTATCTTTCCAATACCTTTGTTTGATCCACTGTGCCTTTTAATTTCATTGTGGATTACAGTAAACAATGACAGCTGCAAAGGGAAACATACTCAAACACATTTCCATTTTTTCAGATCAAAATGGAAACAAAATTTTAGCTGTATGTCATGGAATAAATTAAATCCTTTGTGTTACAGATTACATTATATATGTGAGACATCAATCATAACCTCTGTGTACTATGGACCTCTTTTCCATCATGTTTCTTGGACCTTCAGTGTGTTCAAAGGACAATATAACAAAATACCGTTACAGTGATCATTTAACATAACTTGTCTATTTTATATTCCTACAATTCATTACAATAAGAACATATTACAAATCTAAAGGAAATAGATTTACATTATTATTATTAACTGATCAACTACTAGTTGGGTGGGTTAGGCAAAAGAAGTTTAAGAACACAAGCTACAGCTTGTATAAACCACCAATATCAGTTATGGTAAACTTCAAGTTTGCTGAGTTCATGGATTTATGTAGAGGCACATTTTGCTTAAAGTCTGATTTTGGTTCAGTGATGCGGTATCACTCAGAATAAATGTTGGATGTACCTTATATTCCTTCTCTCACATTAATAGGAGAAAAGAAATGGTTTCAATAACTTATTTAACTCATCTCCCATATTTTCCCAACAAGACTTAGGTAATGATTAAATAAATAAAAAAAAGTTAGAAAAGCAGTATTGACTAGGATCACACTAAAATAAACTAAACGAAGAAATAAGGAAGGCTGTAGAATTAGTCCACTGAATATGTGAAATCCTCATTTCTTATTCTTTTTCTGAGGAATTGTGTTTAATCTAGGTAATGTAGTGTTAACACAGACATAAAAACTGAAACCTGAAGACATCATGCTGTGTGTTCACCTTTTAATTAATGAAGTAAAAAATGTTGCTACACCTTGATGAATAAAATTTGATGTACATCTGAATTCCATGGAAACCTATAACTTCAAAGTCTGTTTTTGTGTGTTGTTTTTTTTTTTTTTTTCATTTCAGCATAAATTTATATTCTGAGAACAACTACCAAAATGAATGTTTGACCTTAATGCTTTCAGAGATATTGAACTTTAGTGATCATACTAAATAAATATCAAAATGGTTTTAGCACTGAAAATGAACCAGATAGTCCTGAAAATCTCATATTTAGTTTAATTCTCAATTTGTATCATTTATACCAGACCAAATCCATATGAAAACAATTTATTTATTTATATTCTATCCTTGAGCTTGCATTATTGTGTAGTCTTCTTGCTTGTGCAAAGTACACACTCAGTGCTACTTAACATGGTCAAGAGAAAGCTATCTCAAAATGGAAATTGAGGGGCTACACTTGAAAACGCTTAAGTCTATTTTCTTTAACATAAAGTGGCAGTTTATATGCTGGAAAACATTACCAAGTTTTGCTTTTCCCTCATGTAAGTGAGATGTGGTTCAACACAGACGTAATCTGCTCTTTCTTAATTAAAACTAATTCTTGTTGCCAGAGCTTCCCCAAGGAAACTCTAAAAAGTGAATAAAAACTTGACTAAGTGACTCTAAAAAGTGAATAAAAACTTGAGTAAGTGCCACACAGTACAAACCTTAAGTTCATTGTCGAAGAATTTGATTTTTGATATTCAATTTGGAGTCTTTCTTTATTTTTACCTCATTACCTTTAAGCATGTCAAGTAACACCAAATTTCTCCAAGGACAGTTATTGTATGGAGTAAAGTGTGAGGAAAGATCACTGAAAACATTTAAGATCCTCAAGGTAAAGAGTAATTTGTCCTCTGAGTTGCTTTTTCATTGTGAGACAGCATGTATATCTCTTGAGAACACATATTGTAAAGTCAAAGTACATAAAACATTAAAGTCAATAACCTCTTAGAATTGCCCACAAAATCAGTGTTTAAGTAAGAGAACACCCACAGAGCATATTAAAAAACCATCAGATATTTACCATGAGCAATAACATTTTTAATAGTCCAAAGAAGACACCATTGCTTCCTTTAAAAGTAGCTCTGTAAAGGAAAGTTCCTAAAAAAACCATTCCCCTGCAGAAATCCATGGACTCTAATTTAACTGCTATTCCTTAATGAAAGAAAATTGCTAAGATTCTGACAAAGCATGATTGTATCATTAATCAAGAGACTGATCATGCCCTATCACTTTAATAACATCTTTTAAAATGATTGAGTGTATTTCAGTATCATCAATTTTCACTACAATTTGTTATAAAGAAGGTATAATACTGTTCCTGACATAGCAGCTTATACTAATTTTTGATGTAAAATGTAAGATTGTGCACATATAATTTATAAACAAAAATAATTGTGATACTACAGGAAGAACAAAAGAGGATATTTAACTATTTATTTTTCAGGAGAATCTGAAGAACACCTCAAGGTGATTTCACAGTCCAAGAAATATTTCAAAATGAATAGATTCCCATGCTATGACAAATTGCATCAGAGTACCATAAATTCTAGAGCAACTAGTATACAGAAAGGATAGTTCTTTTCGAGGTCAATATTTTTGTTTGTTTGTTTGTTCATTTTTTTTTTTAAGAAACATGTTTATTTTTTAGTAATTACATTTCTCCTTCATCTCTTGGGTTTTTAATTCAGTACTGGATATGGTGACCTTTAGTTGTTCAGAATGTTCAATTCTAGAATACCTTTTATGTAGTTATGTACATGTGTGTAATTCTTCAGAATATAGCCAGTTTTAAATAGAGCACAGGATGAGTGCCTCCAGTGCCAGCATCTTTATTTTTCTTATGAAGCCATAACTTCAAGAGTGTAACTGAAGAGCCAAGGATAAAACCTCATTCTCCTAGGCTTCCTTTTTTATGTTTTCAGTTACTTCAACTTTTTTCATGCATCGCGCAGTATATGATTTGTGAATTATAAAAGAAAATCAAGACAGCAGAAGAAATTATTTGGGTGATTAAAGTAATAACAAAGTAATTTTGAATGTACTCTTGCACTTTGATTCAGTCTCTTCCTGTATGTAAAGTTACATCACTTTGTCTGTAAAATTAGAATTTTAGTTAGAATTTTACAGACAAAGTGAACTGGTGAACACAAATCACTAAAGGCTCCCAATATATGCCTATAAGATATAAAGGCAGCAAACTTTTCTTCCTGCTCTTTTTTTTTCACTTTGTGGGAAGGACAAATATTTCAACTAAATGTTCTAATTTAGAGCTAATAATTTTGAAAAGATAGGAAAGGAGATATAACATTCTTTATCAAACTTGTTTTGAAAATACAGTGTATCACCCTGTATGTTTCAAGCTTGGTCAGTGTGAAACTTCATCTCAGCATGAATCAATGAGGTAGCTCTAAAAAGAAGCCAGTACTCCTGTTTAGTGTCTCCAGGACTTGTCAGTGATCATTTTGATATGATCTGATAAGCAGTTTCCAGCAAATTAAAACTGAATTGCACCAGCTCTGTGAGTTCCCATTTGGCTTTACAGAAGCCATGGACTGGCTGTATGAAAACAACCATCAACATCCCACATTTCAGCAGTCATCTTGTTATAGCTAAAAGGAACCACACTTTCTATGGGAAGTTGAAAATGTACTGTTAGCCAAATGGAAAGCTTTTAAGACATAGTTAACACAAAGCTTTTCTTCCAGTTCTGTTCACTTGCTGATCAATCAAAGATCTCAGAGGAGTCTTCCCAGAGTTCCAGTAGTAACAGTGTAGGGGATGCCTAAACTGAGGGTGGAGACTGACATTTAACCATGAGAAAAATCTAAATTCTGGGTATACTTTGCTCATGAGTACTTCCATGAGACATGAAATATCAATTATGATGATACATAATGTAATGCATTCATGAAGGTCTGGAAAACTAGCACGATTTAAAGCACCCTCTTTATGTGAAACAATAATTAATGTCCAAAATTTATGCAATAACCATCTCACAGTCACATTTCACAAATTTAAGGTATCCTCAGAAAGAGGAAATCCCAGATTCCCTTTGGGTAAGATCCAGCAGATGTGAATATGCAGATTTGAAGTTTGCTTTTCTGTTACTTCCAGTCTAATTACATCGTGTCTTCTATAAAAGTATCCAGAGAATAGTATCTCATCTTTCCCTTGGCCTCTGAAACCAGAAGCTGGAAAAAAAGACTCAGAGATTCACTATATTAGATCTCCATTATTTTGCTGGAAGTTCTTGCTCTAAACTGGAAAAGTCAGATTGCTGGCTGCTAGAATATGAAATAATCACAGAAACATATAATTGTTTGAGTTGGAAGGGATCACAAAATCACAGAATCATGGAATGACCTGGATTGGAAGGGACCTCAAAGATCATGAATCTCCAACCCCCCTGCCACATGCAGGACCAACAACCTCCACATTTAATACTAGACCAGCTGCCCAGGGCCCCATCCAATCTGGTCTTGAACACTTCCAGGGATGGAGCATTCACAACTTCATCCTTAAATCCTTAAATCCTTAAATCCTTAACTATCCTTAAATATCATCTACTTAAATATCATCCTAGTCCAACTCCCCTGCAATGAATAAGGACACCTAGATCAGGTGCTCAGAGTCCCATCCCGCCTGGCCTTGAATGACTCCATCACTTCTCTGGGCAACCTGTTCCAGGGACTCACCACCTTTATTGTAATAAACTTCTTCCTTATATTCAACTTAAATCTTTCCCTTTTTTTAGTTTGAAACCATTTCCTCTTGTTCTATCACCACAGACCCTGATAAAGAATCTGTCACTTTCATTCCTACAGCTCTCCTTGAGATACTGAAAGGCCACTCTCTGGTGGCCTTCTCTTTCCAAGCTGAACAGTCCCGGCTCTCTCAGCCTGTCTCCACAGGGGAGGTGTTCCATTCCTTGAATCATTTCTGTGGTCCTCCTCTGGATGCACTCCAACAGGTCCACATCTCTCCTGTGCTGAGGACTCCCCATGTAAACATAGTACTGCAGGTGAGGTCTCAGTGGAGAACAGACTAGAGAGGCAGGGTCACCTCCCTCACCCTGCTCATTTCTTTTGATGCAGCCAAGAATACAGTTGGCTTTCTGGGCTGCAAGGGCACATTGCTGGATACTGTCTAGCTTGTCATCCACCAGTACCTCCAAGTCCCTTTCATCAGGGCAGTGCTCTATCCTTTACTTACATTTACATAAATCATATTTAATCTCCTATTTTTTGTTCTAGATACTTATGGTCTCAAATATTTTCTGCAATCCTTGACAGTCAATTTTCACTTCAATTTCCCTAAACAACTACAGACTTTGGTACCAACAGCTTTCCTACTATTTCAAGTCATTTACCTTTAACAGCACCACCCTCTCCCTCCACCCCCCCTCCTAACCCCCCCACAAACATTCACCCTTTTTTTTTTTTTTTTTTTTTCCCCTCTAAATCTCTAAAGGATTTCACTGGATATTTCCTATGTGGCCACCAGCATGCTATGTTCTAACCAGCTCATTATCAATATGAAGATCTTGTGCCCAGTGCCATGAAACATAATTGGATATTAATACCAAATTGGAGTTTCCACTGTTTGTATTTCCCATGCAAGATCAATGTGACTCAACATACATACACAATCACAAATGAAGTTTTCCAAAGCTGTTATGTCTTAATCACTGCACTGAATCAATTCTATTGCAAAATAAGTCAGAGCTCTGCATCAATATTTTATTACAAATTTCTTTCCAACAGATGTGGAAGATGAGTAGTGAATGACAAAGGTTATGTGTTGGAAAACGAAGCACTGTTGAACCTTATTTTCCAGTATGCAATTTGCAGATCACTCTGTGTAGTTTGAGCAGCTTGTGTGTCATGGTTCTATGTTTTTTTTTGTTTTTGTTTTTAGTTTTTGGGTTTCAGTATTCCACATCAAAACATCATGTAGTGTACGGGGCATTGAAGTGTTAATGCCCCAGTTCCAGGTACCTATCCCTGTACATTACAGCAGTCACGGGATCTGGCCTTTCCGGGTGGAGGGCGCGCTCTCTTGCTGCCTTGCAGTGGGTGCTGGAGGGTGCTTTCCTAGCTGTTCCAAGCTTTTCAGGTTTGACTCGGTCCCGGGAACTCTCTCTCTCATCTTGTCTGATTTATTTATCTCAATTTCAATTAAATTGTATATATTGTGTTATCTTGTATTCCAATATTATAGTAAAATAAGTTTTCCTCCATAGATTGTTGCCACTGCTCTTTTCCTCCCTTCCTTCCTTCCTTCCTTCCTTCCTTCCCATTTTTGTGGGACTGGGGTGGGGGGGGGAGGGCAGAGGCCTGTTGCCCCTGTCACGGACATAGATTGATCTGGTCAACTCCGTGACAGTGATGTTCTGAGTTATATACTCTCCAAGAAAAAGCCAATAGAGTACCTCAAATTAACAGATTCTTTTGATTTAATATGTGCATCAGCTTCAATATTTCTAACCTTTTCCTGTTTCCCTCAGCCACCATCCTCACTAGAAATTTTGTGAAAACTGGTAAATAAAAGTAGAGAACTGAGATACCCTAACGAAGAATACCATGTCAAAACATATACTGAATTTAATAACTTACTGCAGCTGCTACATTCTGTGCAGTAAACAAGAACTTTGTGTACATAATAAACACTAAAGAGAGTGCACAGCATTGATTAGTTGCTCTGTAAGTGAGTGCCCCCCATTCTCCACACAAGGAGAGGCATGGACTACATAGCATAAGATTGCATAATTATGGACTACATGCATGTAAATAGACATAGGATAACTGAAATAAAATGACAAACGTAACTGTGGGCTTTCCTAATACAAGTGATAGAGTGCTTTAAAATATAACCTTAGCAGTTTTAAAATTAAGTAGCTAATTTGATTAATTTTAAGAGAATACAAATATTTTTCAGAGAAATTACTGAAGTAAACAAACACTAAACAGACTATGTTTGCCAGCTGTAAATAAATTTCATTGACACAGATTCATTTAACCATTCTATTTCTGGCTTGAGATTTTCCACCAAACTATTTTGACAAAAAATACCAGTTAGTTAAATCTGAACTTTCTAAAGAAACATAATAATAGCAATATTCTTATCAGGATAGTCTTGCTTTAGCCAAAGGTAATGTCTGTCAAAGCAAGTACCAGAGTAAGATAAAAAAAAAAGGAGGAAGTGAAGCAAAGAAATTCAAGGGAACAGATTGCCAAAGATCTGCTGGTTGAGTGAGTAAGGCCTTACGTGGAATATTGTCTGGCTTATTTCAGACCAAGGGCTTGAATCAGAATACAGTATGGGACTTTTCCTGGAGGAGGTTACTGCAGTTTATATTACTAGTCCTCTCCAATTTTTCATACATAACGCAATATTCTCTGACAAGGGAGGGTAGGAGGGTCAAGAAATAAATTTTTACTCCATGCTTATAGAAATATGCGATAAGAGCATTCATCTGGACTTTAAAAAAGAATTTATTCAAGAGTTCATATTCTCTTTATTATTCAATGCTGGAATACAACTTAGTGTTCCCTGCTCTATTACCTAGTGGCAAGAACATTAACCTCGTCTTTGGATGCTTCATAGTTAAGCATCTCACTAATAGTAGAGTGGAATTACAACCCTATGGTTCCTGATCATTTTCCAAATTATAGTAACTATTTCAGGGTTAAGAACTAGATTTTATTTTGTCTAATGTGGGTTATAAAAGAAAAAATGTTCAATTTAGAAATATTTCTCAACCTTAAGCTATTAGAATGAGTAACAGAAGAAGAGATTAATTAAAGGCATCAGACAATAATAAGTGATGCAACCTATAATATGTGTTTTACAAAGACTGAAAAGGTAACTTTGATAAGAAAACCTAGTTCTGAGCCAAAGGAAATGTTGTAGTTTTTTTCCCTATGTACTTTGCTAAAGGATTTGATATACTGGCATAAAGGAAACCCTTGTGAAATGAGAGAAGGGAATGAATGCTGAACAAAAGGATGTCTCAAGGAAGACAGCAATTGAAGAAAATAGTATCAGGCTGGAAAAAGGCTTTTAAATAACTTTCCCGTTTATCATCTTCAGAGGAATCTGATTTAAAGTTCCTCTAAGGGACTTCAAACCTGATTAAAAAGTCATTGATATAAACCAACAGGTAGCAGAAATCAACATCTTTTTAGAGTAAGACTGGAATTGCCATCCAGTAACTGAGGAACCACAACAGCCAACAAATTTTCTGTGAAGGGATCTGGAATTCTCTTTAAAAAAATAAGGGGAGGAGGTGCAAAGAATTGCTGCTAGGAAGCAATTAGGAAGCAGAAAGAGAACCTGTCACTTAAAGGAAAACTTGGGGAACTTTCTTATCAGAAAAATATTGTAGAGGAAATAATTTCTACCCATAAATATACAAAAAGAAGAGGAAATAAAGGCAGTAGGACAGTTTCTTAAGATAAAGTGCTCACAGTCACAAGCAAAATGACATTGTAAAGAGTATCACAATGCCTAAAAGTTTCTCTGACTTTCAATCACAGGTTTGTGGTTAAAAATCTCAGTTTTAACACGGAGCTGGATAAATGCAGATAACTAAATGCGCTGCTGCTCTCTGCAAAAACATAGGATCAAATCTGCAGGAAGGCCAGGTGGTCTTCCAGGTTGTATCTCTATATCTGTGATATGTGATATATTATTATCATTATTTATTGTGATTATATTGTGTATATATATAGATATATATGTATAATGATTGTGTGATATTTGTCCTGTTTGATCTGTATGCACAATCAGTCTTAAGACATGCTTCAAGTTGATCTGCTACTGATGGCTATTAACATAGAGAAACCTATGTATGAATGTAGGAGCATTTAAGAAGAGCAGCATTTATCTTCTTTTTTAAACATTGTGTCTTTTGGTCTTATAGCACATCCCTGAGTACACTTTGCTGGTACTAGTACTGAAATGTTAGAAAGAATATTTTGATTCTGAAATGCCAAATTTTGACTGTTGCACTAAATACTGTTCTAATCTGACTGAAATCATGGGAAAAACTAAGTTTTATAGGCATACCTTCCCTGTGCCCTAACCATGCACACAAAAGGCTTTGTTTCAAGCTGTCTAAACTTCTGATTCGTACTTCCAAAATGTCACTGATATCAATTAACAGACTTACGAATGTTGCTTTAAGCACGTGTGTTAAAAATACCTTTTGTATTAATAAGCTCAAAAACAGTGCAGAAAAGGACATATATACACACATACATATCAGTTCTATGCCTTTTTTGAAAGGCATTTTTTTTCAATTTTGTCAATGTCTTACATAACAATCACATGATATTTTAGAGAACTGATCTTACAGAATCAAAGAGTCAAAGAACTGTTTGAATTGGAAGGGAACTTTAAAGATCATCTATTCAAACTCCCTTTCACTCAGCAGGGACATCCACAGCTAGACAGGTTGCTCAGAGCCTGGCCTTGGATGTTTCCAGGGACAGGGCTTCCATTGTATCTCTGGGCAACCTGTTCCAGTGACTTACCACACTCACTGTAAAAGACTTTTTCCTTTTCTTCTCCAAGCTGAACAGCCCTAGCTCTTTCAGCCTATCCTTGCAGGGAAAGTGTTCCATCTCTTGAATAATTTTTGTGGCCCTCCTCTGGAAGTACTCCAGCAGGTCCACATCTCTTCCGTACTGAGGACTCCCCATGTGGACACAGTACTCCATGTGAGTTCTCACCAGCACAGGAGATCTCTCTAGATGGCATCCCACCCTCGGGTATGTTGACTGCAATGCACATCTTGGTGTCCTCCACAGACCTGTTGAGACATTGAGTATACTCAATCCCACTGACAAAGATGCTAAAGAGCATTAGTGCCAGTACTGATGCCTGAAGGACACCACTTGTTACTGATCTCCAGCTGGAGCCATTGATCACTATGATCTCACAACTACATCATGAATTTCTAGTATCACGGCAGATTACAACTCCTACTTTATGTTTCCCAAGCTCTGTGCTTTTGTGTACAGACACTTCAACTGAGCAGATGGTCTTGTTTCCTTCTTGGAAGATTAATTACTCCTTAATTCCTTTGAAGTATCTGTCTTTAGAGTCCTTGCTGCCTTCATTATCATAAGGTGAGTGACTGAGGTGCAGTGATCCCACTAGCACCTTGTCCCTTTAACTTTGCTATGCTATCCTGCAACTTTTAATAGACGGGTTCACTAATACATCCTTAGTCTTTCAAACCCAGTTTAAAGCCTTGTTAATGAGCCCAGACAGCTCCTGGGCCAGAATTCTTTTATCCCCTTGACCCAGGTGGATCTCACCAACAGCTGATGGTCAGGAACTGAGTAAACTGGTCTGTGGCTGAAAAAGCCAAAATTCCTGCAGTGGCATCTGCATCTTAGCCATGTATTTATCAGATGGGTTTTTCCAGTCCTCTCAGTATCCCTGTGTGCCACTAAAGAGATACTGTACTCCTGCACTGTTCATTAGCATCCTTGGACACCTGAAATCCCTCTTGATAGCTCTCAGGTGTCTCTCAGTGGATTCATTGCTGTCAGCCTGAACTACTGGTAAGGGGTAAAATCTGTGATACATAAAAATATGTGTAATAGTTTTTATGTCTTTTTGCAAGGACATATGGCAGAAATCAACTTATTTGTGGTAATAAAAACAACAAAATCTGGATAAAACTACACTTACAAAATAAGAAGGGCCTGAAGCACCTCCCTTGTAAGGAAAGGCTGTGTATCCTGGATTTGCTCAGCCTGGGGAAAAGAAGACTGAGTGGGGATCTGGTTAATGTTTATAAATATCTAAAGGGAGGTGGGAGAGAAATGAATGAGGCTAGGTTTCTTCTTGGTGGTCTTAAATGATAGAACAAGGTGCAAGGACCTAAAATTTGAGCATAGGAAGTTCCATAGAAATGTGCAAAAAAAATTTCTTTACAGTAAGGTTGATGGAACACTGGAACAGCTTGCCCAGATAGGTTGTGGAGTCGCTCCTATGAAGATATTTAAGACCCTGGATGCCTACCTGTGCAACCTGCTGTGGGAAACCTTACGGAATGGGGTTTGGACTTAATATCTTGAGGTGTCTTCCAACCCCTGAAATTCTGTGATTCTGTGATTCTGTTGATACCTTTGTTTATTTCATCTTTTTGATTTAATAATACATTTCTGCCCTAACTTGTTAAAAATATACATACATTATATATATATATTTCACTGCACACTGTTCCATTAAATTCTTCTTTTTCCCTGCCCTTAAAATGAAGATTTTTATGATTTAGTGCATTTAAGCTCAAGTTAAGTTAACTATATTAATTTCTGGAAGAAATTCTGCTCCCAGATGACCTTTTTATTTAATATTAGGGAGAAAAATGCTTGGTACTCTGTGACTAATACTTGATTTTTGAAATATACACTTTTTTTGACAGGGTTTGAGTGGTTCGCCAAACCATTTTGTGATGTTTTTGGCTTTGAAAGCTTTTCAGGTATTTGGCCAGACAGTTGAATGGAAAAAGAAATAGCGGACTCCAGATTTGATTATTTGAATGTGAAAAGTGCTCCTTGTTCATTCTTTGTTGTTTCCAGACTGCAGCTTTCAGTCATCAAATAGTCATCCAGTAAAAATAAAGCCATAGCTTGCATCTAATGTGGAGGTCAACAAACAGTGATTTTTGCCAATCAGTATGCCACTGAATATCCTTTAAAATCCTTCTGATTTTTTTTTTTTTTTTTTTTTTAAGCACAGAATACTGTAGCAATACTATTCAGAAATAAAAACAACAATAAAAAAGTACAACTTCATTCCAATATTTTTCAACAAATGCTGAGAATTTTTACCTAATTTTACATTATATATATATATATATTCATATCTACATTGACATTGTATGAACGTCCTTATAAAATGTAATTTTAACAATACATTGGCATTTTAAAATTTTAAGCATTCTGTAAGAAGACATCATCAAAAGGGGATTATTAAAAATCACTGTATAATAATAAATTAATTTCATGTAAATTGATAACTATATGTTAATTTATGCAGTGTTGCTGCAGATATGATTGAGTAAGGAGAATTATGACCTATCTGAATACAATCTTGGAGAACCAGAAAATCTTATTTATTACCACCTTTTCCTCTGACTCACTGAGCATCTTCAATACACATGTTTGCATTAGTCAAATGTGACTTCTAACCAAATTCCTATCTACTTACTCTGCAGTCTGCCCTGAAGGATTTCCTGGATACGGTGATGCTTTACGCTTTAGCAGCCTCATCTGGTAGATTAGATGTGCACTAAAACTCAAGTGTTCAAATTATGAATTCAGCTATCCTAATTTAGTATTAAAATAAATAGAATTTACATATAACCTTGCTCCTGAATGCTTACTATTCACTTGGAACTTAATCAAGTAAACAGCAGGGCATCCAAGCTATCAAGCTAGAAGGACAAGACCTAGCTTATGTCAGAGGAAATATGTTAATAATCTCTTTTGCTGTTTCTATAATTCTGCAAAATATAGTTTCGTTCAGGTGCGAACTCAAAATATGTGTTGTTTTTCATAGTAATCTCATTTTTCTCCCATGCTTAGTTTTGAATGTTGTTTTTTTATTTCTTTTTTTTCCTCCCAGTATTTAATGATTTGTTTTACCCATTCAGTGCTAAAAGAAGAATAAAGAGATGCAAAGGTACATGAAAACCATGAACAATAATGTACTGAATAGTCAAAGATCAGCATAAGTTTCTTCATACTGTTTTAATCTGATTAAATGTAAATAAAATTATGGTCACAGTCAATATTCAAAGCACTAGAAGACAACATTCCATCCCTAGTGATAAGAGCTTTACACTAATGAGCATTATGTACTTTATTCTTTAGGCCAAAAGGGGCATTTTGTACTTGCCAGGATGTCAATGTGATATATATCTGTTGTTTTTAATTCTAATGAAGTTGGAAGCATAAATAATAGGTAAACATCAGGATTAGTTATTAGATTTAATAATTCTAATTAGCAGTACCTAAAGAATGATGTTAGTTGCAGGAGCAAAGTCGGTTCAAGCTTATTCATAGAGGAATGTACACAGATGTAGAAGTATCTGCTTGCAATAAAAGCTATTGCTTGCAAATAGAAAGATACTTTTAGTACTTTATCTCTCATCTTCAGAAAATCTGGATTTAACTTTAAAAGAGGAAGATGTGAAAAATGCTGGACATAAAATTGCTACTAATAAATTTAAGATTGAGTTAAAGGTGAATAAGACAGTAAATGAGTAGTTAATGATGCAATTCTGACTCAAATGCAAATTGTTATTTTAGAAATGCAATAACTAACAAAAAGAAATAATAATAAAAAAACAGAAATAAAACAAATGAACAAAAAATACCCACAGACACTTTTGTGTGTATTTGAAAAAAAAAAAAAAAGAAAAAAAAAGGAATACAGAAAAAATACCTGCTTTAATTCATAGCAGCACTTCTTACTTCAGAACTGCAGATAATTTTTCAAATTTATCGAGCAATAAATACATAGGTTGCTCTGAAAGTAATGCCACCTATTTTTTACCACACAAATTACAACAATTTGAAGAGCATAATGACACTACACGGTAGAGAAATTCTCAGCTACAAAAAAACTCTTTGTCAGCATAGTCACCACCATTAGCTGTGCATTTTCACCAGTGATGAACATGATGTTCTCATAAAAACTTGCTCCTGTGGGGGTGACCCACTGTTGCTGTTGTCACTGATGAAATGCAACACCCACTGTCCACCTTGCTGTGCTACTACTGATTGGTTGGTTTTCAGAAAAATTAAGCTTCACATTCAGTTGAGGTAAGTCAATGGGTACAATTTTTTTCTGCGTGAAGAAATCAAATGACATACCTTTGCTTCATACTCACTTCCATGTCAGACATCATTTTGTCAGACTGCCCTCAGCTAACATCTGTCACACAGCAACAAAATTTAATGAAATATTGGCAGGAAAGTTCCGCGTATACTGCCATACCACCAAATCTGCCTCTGATGTCAAGGACCAAAAATATTCCAAATATTCTCCTTCAGGCTTATGAGAAATTGATGAATGCTGTGTCTGATCCTGCATCATTTAAAGACTATGTCATTCTAAGATTGTTGCAGAAATGGTATTTCATTTAACTAATTATATTTACTTCAACTTTTCAATAGCAAATATTTCTATAAATAATATTATTCAGCCTCTATGTTTAGTTAAACCTTCCCTCCTACTTCAATTTACTGTACTAGGTAGCCTTTAAGAAAGAAAAATCCTGTAGGCCACCTTTCATTTTGAATTTTAAATGCATGTTAATTTCACCTAAGACTTTCTTAATAGATACCTGCATCAATATATTGTCAAGCATAGTAACTACTTCAGGAAAAGATGCTTTCTCTACTGTAAATAAACAAATAGAAAACTGAAAATCTGAGTATAAGGCATCAAGGTAAAGATTTTTTTTTTTTATAATTTGAAATAATATATATAATTAAACATAAATTATAAGGCAGTTCCAAATCAAAATATTGAAGGAGCTTCTGTACAACCTGAAATAACTCATTTATTTGCAGTAATACTTGTCTTGACCATAATTCATATTCTGATGAGTTTAGAAATATAAGAGCATTTAACAATGAAATTTGACCACACACAAAATCGACACAAAAAATTAGCTCCCAAAACAAGATTTATCTTATAAAAATAGGGTACAAAAATGTCAGTGGTCAACCTGGAATAATCAGTGTGTCCATTTAATGAAATTGAAAGGAAAAAAAATGTACAAAGAGTTTAAAATTGCTTGTATGCCCACAACTACTAAAAATTCTGTATACAGATTTTCTGCATTTTTTGTTGTATTGTATTTTCATATCCACGCTATCTCAAGTTTAGAAATTAATGCTAAGTTATGTTGTGCTTTTTCACTTCTGAATCACAGTTCACTGAGATACAGTCTTATTTCAAGTTGCCAGTCTGAAGTCCAAATATTGATGGAATAGCAAAATTTTATTATGTGTGTAGAGCTAAGACTCAGAAAGAAAATACATTTCTTTTTCCACTCAAGGAAACAAAACTTTGCTCTAACTCTCCGGTTTGGCGGAGACTCTCTAAAGATCAGTTAGCTGAAATAACTTTTAAAACATTTACAGGAAGATCTTAAAATAAGTAGATTCTACACACGTTATGTATTTCCTTAGATTAGAAAACATTCTTGTGAGTCATAAGAAGGATTATCTATATAGTCTCTTTAGAGGCTATTCTTTCTTCCAGGAACTGCTACAAGCTTTATGACATAATATCACATCCCTTTTGGTCTGCAGTTATCATCCACTTCATCTAATTTGATTATGTGCATAGAAATTTGGCAAATAGTGCCAAGCATTTGTATTGTTTTATATTGTATTGCTAAATATTCCTTATGTGTTCTTTTGAAAAAAGGGAAGGGAAGGGAAGGGAAGGGAAGGGAAGGGAAGGGAAGGGAAGGGAAGGGAAGGGAAGGGAAGGGAAGGGAAGGGAAGGGAAGGGAAGGGAAGGGAAGGGAAGGGAAGGGAAGGGAAGGGAAGGGAAGGGAAGGGAAGGGAAGGGAAGGGAAGGGAAGGGAAGGGAAGGGAAGGGAAGGGAAGGGAAGGGAAGGGAAGGGAAGGGAAGGGAAGGGAAGGGAAGGGAAGGGAAGGGAAGGGAAGGGAAGGGAAGGGAAGGGAAGAGAAGAGAAGAGAAGAGAAGAGAAGAGAAGAGAAGAGAAGAGAAGAGAAGAGAAGAGAAGAGAAGAGAAGAGAAGAGAAGAGAAGAGAAGAGAAGAGAAGAGAAGAGAAGAGAAGAGAAGAGAAGAGAAGAGAAGAGAAGAGAAGAGAAGAGAAGAGAAGGTTACTTTCAATTATATTTTACAGGTGTAATTTTTTAGTACATGAAGTAAAACCTTTGCTTTTCTCCTGTTTAAAATGTCCAAGAGGTACCTGTTCCTAAGTTAGTCTGCCTTTGTAATCAACACAAAGATATTACAAACTTCAAAACCTGAGTCACACGACTGGTAAATAAATGCCTACAGATATGATGAGTGGCTCTCCAGAAATGCATATTTTTCTCTGTTAACTTGAAAAACAACCAAACAAACAACATAATACTACAGGAACCAGCTACAAAGTGAAGTCGAGTGTTCAAAGGTTTCATTTGGATCATACTGCTAATGGTCATAGGATTGTATATCCTGCAGTGGAGCCAAGTATTTCCTGAGTACAATTCTGCATATTTCCTTTCCACTCAGAACAATTTTCTTCAGACCATTAGCTGATTTTTTACAATTTAATCATTGAAAAGGAAATGGGATATCTTTCCTACCTCTGAGTAGGTTTTCAGCAGAAGTTGCCCCCCCTTAATCAGACTTCAAGGGTGCGATCCTATGATTACAGAGCATCATCAGGCAAATACAAAAACTGGATTTAGTACAGTTTTAATCCACATATATTCAAGAAGTCTTAAACATCCATATCTTACATAGTGAAAAAAAAAAAGAAGTTTATTTATTTTGGTTATTTATATTTCCCTGACCTGCACATGAGCTTTAGACCTTAAGTGCTTAGTATATGTTAGGTACATTTTAAGCTAAAGGAAAACTGAAGAGTTCGAGATATTTTCCTTGCTATATCTGTTTTGCTTTGTCAATTAGTATTATTATTGTTGCTTTTTCTAAGGCAGATTCTTGTTCACTTTCAAAACTTCACGCTGTATATGAATTAAGTCCTTTCAGTAAGGCATGTGATAATTTCATACGAAAATATAAGTCCTGATTTTGTATTTTCTTTCCCTCAATATGAGGGTTGTCATAACAAGCTCATCCCTGTGAACCTGCTTAGTTAATGAGAGTATCTATGCCTGTCTCTGATATGCTCTTTTCATAACCTATGTTAATCTCAGCAGCAGTGCTTAAGTAATGCTTTTATTTGAACATTTTTATTTTCCCACCCTATCCTCGTATAGTCTATATATCTCAAAATCTGCATTTGATCTGAATAAATAAAATGAACTGCTGAGTGTTCTTACTGTGATGGGATGTTTCAAATTCATTCCACATGGTGTTGTTTGCTTTTTTATTCCTTTTTTTTTTCCTGTTTGCTATTGTGAATCTTTTGAAGTTTGCAGGACAACTTCTTTCATTTATACAAGTGCAATCTCATTAACTCAAACAGGTGAAAGGGAGGACAGGATTTGGACCTGTTCCTATGCTGTTGAAAGCTGTATCTTCTTTTCTAAACAGGTATCATAGCTATTGGCTTTATTTTACATTTTCTATTAATATTGGCTCAAAGAATGTGCAAAGATAAGCAATTATCATAACTTGCCATGGATTCTGCACTTTCTTTAATAAAAATAACCCAGCATGTGCTTGCTACAAGTTTCAGCTCAAAAATAAAATAACTCTTTCGCACACTTAGAGGTGGACAAATGCAGAATTAAAGGCTAACCACAGGGGTCCTTCTAATGCCTGCAAAATTCAAGTAACAAATATACATATATAACTTATATATAACTATGTACCCAAGCACATTTTTTCTTCTTTGTTTTTTAGTATTCATCTAGTTTTAACAGTTCAAATGGCTGTCAGGAACAGAATGATTTCTACTTAGTAAACTGCCTTAACGAAATATCATGTGTATTAGTCAAGTTAATCTAAAAGCAAATATATTCATGATATAGAAAAAAAAAAAATACATCCCTTCATTAACAACACAATTTTTCCAAAATTTGAAGATGCTTATGAGAGTTGCTGAGCCTATTTACAATGCTTCCAATGTTCAACTCTTTTTGAACTTGGCTAACTTTCTCAATGCTTCGGAGAAGCTGATGAGAGTACAGAGAGAGACAGAGAAAAAATCACAAGTGTGAAGAATGAAAAGGTATTTTTTGAGATATTAATGAGGTATCAAGAATTCTGAATAACTGAAGAGCTTCTAACACAAAAATAATATATTTTATCACCTATCAAACCCTGTATATCCATGGCTCACCTAGTAATACAAACCACTATGTATCCCTTGAAGAAGTGCTGTACTGCAAATCACATTTGAGGGGGAAGATTTTGCTCAAAGTAAGGCCTTTGATGTCGTCTCCCACAACATCTTTTTTTTCCAAATTGGAAAGATAAGGATTTGTGAGGTGGACAGTTCGATGTACAAGGAACTAGTTGCAAGATCCTACTCAGAGACTGGTAGTCAATGACTCAAGTTGTGGATGAAGATAAGTGATAAATGGTGCCTCTCAGGGATCAGTGCTGACACTGATGCTCTTCATCACTGACACTGACAGCAGGATTGAATAAACCCTCAGAAAGTTTGTGGATGACAGCAAGCTGTGTGGTGCAATCAACACATTGGAGGGATGAGATGACACCCAGAGAGACTTTAGACAGCCTTGAGCAGTAGGCCCAGTAGAACCTCATGAGGTTCAACAAAGCCAAGTACAAGGTCTTGAATCTGAGTCTTGATAAGTCCCACTATGAGTACAAGCTGGGGGATGTAAGGATGAAGCACAGACCTGCTGAAAGGAACTAGGAGTTACTGGTGGATGATAAACTGGACATGAGCCAGCAATGTGTTCTTGCAGCCCAGAAAGCCAACTGTATCCTGGGCCGCATCAAAAGAAGTGTGGCCAGCAGGTCAACAGAGATGATCCTGCCTTTAAAGTTCTCTTCCAACTCAAACAATTCTATAATTTTATTTTCGTGTTCATATCAAACAGGAGATTCACCTCTTTGAAGAAGCAAAGTTCCCACTGGTTTTAGGAGGATAGTTGTTCATGTTTAAATCTCCTGTTTGAGCCTTGACATATGAATGCAGCCTGTTTTTAATCAGGACATGGACTGGTTGGATCAAATTTATTAGTTTCACCTGGAGGCAAAAGTTTTTAGTCAATAAAGTTCCTTTTGAAGTATCAGAATCTGCTTAAGTAGAGGCTAAGGAAAAGATAAAATGAATATTCAAAACTAAACAAGCATCACTCAGTTAATCAATAAACTCTCTAGTCAGGAAAGCTCATAGTAAATGTAATGCTGCCTGTGTTGCGCCTGCATTGTGCCGTGCTCTTTCAGTAACATGCTGATTAATTATTTTTCTGAACAGATGTGGCTGGAGACAAGGACACAACATTGAAAAAGTGAAAAACAGCTTGTTAAGTACTAAATAGATAAGATAATTACTATGTCACTTTATCATCTGATCACCCATTGACATTCACTATGCTTGCTGAGCATTTACTGAGTCCAAACAGTGGATGTGAGAACAGTGAGATGGTAGGTGGTGCATTTCATCAGTGGAGACAACAACATGAAAGACAATCTTTGTTCCAGATGGCCATGCATAGCTGGTGCAGATATTTATAAGTGCAGTATGCAGGCTCTTGTTCATCACTGGTGAAAATGCATAGCTAATGGTGATGATCTTGAGAAACAGTGCTTTGTCGCTGAGACTGCTCTCTATCAAACAATGTTATTGTGCTTTTAACACGTATTGTAATTTCCGTGGAAATAAATAGAAGGCATTACGTTCAGAGCAACCTATGTATCTAACACTGAAAGTCTACCACTAAATCATATCCCTAAGCACCACATCCAAATCTCACTTACATACTTACAGTGACACTTCACTACCCTCCTGGGAAGTCTGTTCTTGTGCCTGCCCATCTTTTCTTTGAAAGAATTCTTCCAATCTAAATTGACCCTTGAGGCTAAAACTCCTTGTTACTTTTCCATTCAGAAGCTTTGCTGCATAGGATTGTCGTGACTCAAGTGCACCTACTCTTGTTGAATGTCATACCACTGAATACAACCACCGACCCAGTCCATCCAGAACATTCTGCAGAGCCTTCCTGCCATCATGAAATGTAATGTTTTTGCCCAGCATTGTTTAATCTGCAAAATTACTAAGGGCGTATTTTATCCCATCACCAAGATCATTGATTAAGGTACTAATACTAGACACACTGCTGAGTTCTAGGGACTAGCTTGTGACCAGCCACCAATCAGATTAACTCTGTTCGCATTGACCATTTGGGCCCAGCCATACAGTATTTTTTAACTAGCAGACAGTACAAGTATAATTACGTTTTTATATATTGATGTTTGTCAAGATCTTCATGAAAACAGATGAGAAAAAATGAGCTACTGGATGAAATGCTCCCTCTGCTGTCCAAGGAGTGTATCAGTAGCGGTAAATTCATTCCTAACGCAGAAAACATTATCAGGGATAGACGATAACATGATCCATTAAGTGTGTTTCTAACTGTACTGGCTAGGTATGCAGTCTCAAGGGCACGCTCTCAGATCTTACCTTTAGTTTGGATGAAACTTAATATCTGAATTTGAACATTTCCTCTGGAGCATTCAACTTTATTAAAAGAGATAAAATAAAGTTGGCCCAGTTCTTATACCATAAATTGTACTACTAATCTGTTTCAGATACAGTGTAGGCCATCAGCAGCTGGCCGAAAGCCCTCTGAATCAGGACAAGTTGTTCTTTTGACTCTGCAGCTTTGCACTGGAATTTTGGAAAAAAAATATGTCACTTTTAATTTCTGTTTGTTTTCAGCCAACCCTCCAAGCAAACATGAGAATGTATATCCTGAAAATAAACTAACATTAGAGAATGGGATAATACCTGGATGTATGAAATGTCTTTTAATGGCAGAAAGTAGGAGATTTGTCTTTGCACTATAGTGCCTTGCACTATAGCGGTGCTAGGATACCATCCAAAGAGCTCCACAGGAACAGTGGTATTCTGCTGGCTGCTGAAGCGATGCCTATCTTTGACTGTAAAAGTGCAGTTTCATACACTGTGCTAAAACACTGTTAGTGTTGGCTCAGTCACGCAAAAAATGTGACCATAAATGTTCATGTACCAGGCGCCACATGTATTAACTTTGATAATGCTCATAAGTGCTTTTATTCACCTTTTGAGATCTGCTGTACTAGCAAATATTTGTTCACAAGAATATTTCCAGTATGTGAAAATGTGGCAGACATTCAGGCAACCAGGTATGTATGTGAAATTTAAGCAATAGTTTTTTGAAATGTCTTGCTGAGGTTAAGGATCAGAATGAGGGAGATTACTGCTTCTTAGAACACGCAGCAATAAAGCAGCAACAACAAGAACAAAATATCTCAAAGATACCCCAAAATAAAGAATAATTTGGAGATTCCCCGAATCATAATGTTTTGTTATAACATTGTTATACCAGTCAGAACTCTAATCTCATCTTCAAGTGAGGTCATTATTATGCTAACAGAAAAGACCTTTTAAAATATGACTTATTCCAATTAGGAAATTCAATTAACAGAAGTATAATTTTCTTCTTTGGTCATTGGTAGAAACATACCATAAAGGAGAGAAAGTATCCCAGAGGAAACTCAAGCTCACTAGAAGTGGGCTTGAGATATTCAGTTCTCAGTAGTGCCTCCAGAAGTTCTGCATTTTATGCCATTTATAGATTTTATTTTAGACAATTCTGGGCACAAATCCAGAAATAAACTTGACAGTAGAACTGCCTGCTGCTCCAGTCTCAACTGATAGCTCTAAGCTCTCAAGTCTCTTTAAACTGTTGTCTTTTTTGAGTGTATGTTGGTGCTGTTAGGATACGTTGGTCTCTTATTTCTACATTTCTACTTCATAATCTAGAATTGATAATATTTTTCTATTTGAAGATTCAGGATTGAAATCTCCACAATTTTAGGAATGTAGGATTTTTACTTCTGAGGAAATATCCTGGCCACTGAAGTGTCATCACTGCAAACATGCAGCAAAGCTAGTCAGTTATGTCTTTAATACACCTCGTAATATAGTGCTCCCAACAAGGACTCTTGAGAATGTAGCAGGAAAAGGATTTGCCTTTATTTACTTCAGAGGAGATACTATTAATTAGGACAGATTTAGATCACAGGGGAAGCTTTTTCTGAAATTTATTTATTAATTAAAGAAAAAACAATCTTTTTTTTTCTGAACTACCTTCTTCTACAGCAGTGTTCAAGTTCACCCGGTTTCTGTGCCTAAATGCATGCTTCCCTGTAAGATCTCCATAAAAGGCATCATACTACCAGACCCTTTTAAATGTAGACAAAGTCATGCATCAAGCAAAATCTCCAATATAGGCCTAGTCCATCTGGCAGATCAATGTGGAAAAGGGGGATAATCTGCAGTCAAAAAAAATCAATCTATCAAACTGGAACTAAGTACAAGGTATTATGAGGTCTGTAGCTTCAGAGATCACAAGAGTTTTGAGGATTTTTCTTTGGAGGCCAGAGCTTCAAAGACAGTGTACATGGTCGTAGGGTTGTCCCATTTGGAGAAGGGTCACATCTAGGAAGTTTCACTTGTTGCTCCATGACACTGTGTTACTGTCCCTGCTGAGCTGGATGCCAACCTCACAAAGCAGCACTGCCTTAATATTTAACTCGTATTTTAATGTGATTCTGAAACAGATCTTGTTCAACTGTCTGGTTCAATGTCTGGCTATGTGTTAGCTCACACTTCTAATCATTGTGACGATAACTGGAGAGCAGGCTCAAGTCTGACAAGGAGTATATCATTACTATTTATCACTGATGCATTAAAATAATAAATCAAACAGGAAAAACTTGCATAAGTCAACACGAGATTTGTGTCTATTACAGCAAAACCACAGGCCAGAACCTCAGCAGAAAGGCAGTGAATTAAACCAGTCAAAGAGTTTTCTCTTTCCATGGCTTTCAATTACACGTAGATTCAGTTTCTTCAAGAGAATTTGACAAGGGACAATTTAAAGTAAATGTTTCTGATAGACCAATAAATCTTGCTTTCCATGACTCATAACTCTGTCTCCTAGCCAAAATAGAAGTCACTTTATTTGTGTTTGCATATATGGCTGGAATTATAATGTCTCATAATTTGTGAAGTTAATTTCATGAAAATTATGCAAAAAATTATAATTCTGCACATATGCAAAAAGACAAAAAAAATATGGGAGAGTTTCTACTTCATAGAGGATTCCTACTGTGTCTCATTTTGGCAAATGTTAGGCTCCTAATTCAGGTTTTTCGGCTTAGCCCCTGTAGACATTTCTGTCTCTCTGTCTGCTGATTACATGGCCTTGGACACTGACGTAGTTATTTTCCAGTGTAAGTAAGTATTAGGGGAGTTACGTTTAGTGTACAGGTAAATAAAATATAACTCTTATAATAACTAATGAAAATTGATACTATACCTGAAATCACACACAAACATTGCCTGGGAAGGCTGGCTAGAGGCAACGACTAAGTCTGAGTTACTTATAACAATTTATAAGTTTGGATTTTTCCAGGCCAGGTCATTTGTCTATGCACTGATCCTGTTTATTCACATATATCTGAGGTGTCTTTTTATCACTTTACCTGCTTCCTGGATAAAGATGAGTTGAAGATACAAAAATCAATGAGATCAAAATGCTGAGAAATTTGTGATTCCTCTGGAAAAGGCATGTCAATGCTGATTTCAAGGTTCTAGAGTGTTAAGCTGGAAAATCCAATTTCCAAAGAAAGACTTGATTGCCACTCTGCCCCAAGATACCAACTCCTGAATCTGGTATGTTGGACACAAGTGTAGAGCTACACTAATTATTTATGAATTACATATCCTCAAGCATCTGTTTGTTTTAAAGATAATATGTCAGGATTACGAAAACTAGTAAAACACCGAGTTAACGATGACTGACCATCCCCCTGGACATGCAAGCGTGGCTTTTTCCAGACCTGTATCTTCCCTGGGTCTCAGCAGTCAGGCTCAGAATCATCCAGGGTTTGTCCTGGGACTCATCCATATGCATATGCTGAGCTCTGCTGCATGTGCCTCCATGGAGTTCCCTTAGTGTGCACCGACAGGAGATAGTGTGTCTGTAAAGGACAGGTCCTTCTGCACCTTGAGGAGGAGAGAGGACAGCATCACTGCTACCAGGAGAATTCAATATCTTTTCCATTATATCATATTCTTAATTTGTAAACAAGTAGTTATTAGAGTTGGAGAGAAAAGCCTCATTGATATGGATTGATGAAAAAAAAGGAATTTAGATGAGAATTTTTCATTCAAAGAAAAGTTTTAAAAGTTCCAACATATTTTTATCTTTTTCTTTTCTTCAGAAAAGAAGAACAATGTATGCTTCTATTAGATTTTTAGATTCTTTTTTTTTTTTTTTTTTACTTTGTTGATTTCCACCTGAAAATATTTTTCCAGTTTCTCTCTGAATTAATTCACTGCTGGCACAGAAATTAGAAGTTCTGCTGAGTGCCTTCCCAGACAGATAAAGGTATGCAAATTCCTGAATTTGGGGGCCTGTGATGTATGTTGTATGGTTCAGAAAAACTGAAAATAGCATTACTTATAACGACCAAGTACTTCATGAAACCTTAGAAAAAGGTCCAGTCCATAGTCATGAATAGCCATAGTATAACATAGTGTGACACTTTGTAATGCTGACTCAATTGAATTAATAAGAATTGAACAGGAAACCTTAAATTTATGTTAAACAGCAAAACTTTAATACAAATATGAGGTCTGTCTTAATTTTTATTCCATGCATTTAAGTGAAATAATTATTCTTTTTTTTTATTAGAACTTCTCTAGGGACATAGGTATCAAGTTTTTGTATGCATTGATCATCTCTCTCTCTTACTGATCAGCATTTTTTTTGTGTGCATGCGTTTTCTAAGTGACAGAGTCAGAAATCATGGCAGTGTATGACTATGGCCAGTTTGGTATCTCTGCTATCTACAGTCAAGACACATTTTCATGTCTGCTGTGTTATAACTTTACATAAGGAATTACAGCTGGACGCATCCATAACTGTTTTGCAGCATTTGTACTGAATCTGTGGTAGCTCATCTTACATAGCAGAAACTTTTTCTCACAAGCTTAGATGAGATCTCACTGAAGGCAGAAAGTATTCTCCAGTTAGCTCAGTGCAGACCCTGAAAATCCTTTTGGGTTGTGGGAAGGTTAACCAGAGGACTGTTCTGAGCCTTGTGCATTTTAGACAATGTTGTTTAATGATACCAAAGCCTGTAGAGGCATCTTCTGTTTCCTGACATCTCTCTGTCTATGTGAAGCCTAGAAAGTCTTGTTAGTGATGAACTTTGTTAATACACATTCCTGTACATGCGAGTCTGTGTGGTGAAACAAAGGCAAGTTTAAAATTATCCTGTGCTTCAATAAATGTTTTCCTAAGAGCTTTCCATTTTGTTTTATTTCTCTTCTTCTGAAATCCACTTTGACGCCAGACAATAATTCCATCTAACGGAGGGCTAAAGACCAAGCCATACAAGCACACTGTGTACAAAGGTAATTGTCTTTGCTTCCCAGTGATAAAACATATGAAAGAAATTACAGCTTTTCCCTGTTATTAGTGGGGCTGATCCAAAGCCCACTAATATCAATGGGGAACTTCTATATTAGAAAGTGTTTAAAAACATGGGTAAGGAGATTCGTGATGCAAGGCCAGCATTTTTGAGTGTCAGGAAAGAAATTTAGAACATAAGCAGAAGTCAGAAAACAATCAAATAACTCAGATAATAAGTTACAACTCATTAGCAGAACCGAAGTTACTGACAGCAAGCACAGTATTAATACAGAAGATTATTAATACAGTATTAATACACTATTAATATTCAATTAATATTAAATTAATATAAAATTTAATTAAATATTAAAATAACATTTAATAATTAATACAGAAATCATATACTATTTGCATTTGTTTGTTTGTTTGTTTGTTTGTTGTTGTTGTTGACCTGACTCCATGGCTGAAGAAAGATTGTTTATTCGCTATATTTTGTTTAGGAATTTCCCTCATCTTCCATATCTTTCTAACGGGCTCATATTCAAGCTGAAGGGTAATTTGTTCTTATGGAGTAGCTTTTTTTGACAGTATCTCCCATTATAGCTCTGCTTTATTTGAAACACCACAACATTAACAGGAAAGAGGAACAGAATAGGGCTCATCATGGTAAATTACCTATAGTAACATCCAGTTCCTCTCTAGCACATTAAACATGGGATTTTTGTACGCATTACAAAACTGACACAGATTAAGCAACAGAGACTGAAAGTTCAAATACTGAAACGTTTCTGGCTGTGTATTAGATATCTTTAATCAGAAATTTATGTCTCTGGCAAATCTTGCTAGCAGAAATCTCTCTGTAGCTTCTTCACTTTTAGCAGAACAGTACTGTGAGAATTAGTATTACCTAACAAAAGTCCTTCTTGAGAAGCAAACCATAAGTGCTGTAGGTTTAAAGTAGTGAGATGTTTAGGACATTAATAATGCAGAAGTGTTGATTTGTGTATGTCAACACAGAGTCACAGGCAAGGTGTTGATGTAAACGCTTGTCATCTAGAAAGCTGAATTTCAATACAAGTGTGGCAGTGAGAATGATGGACCCCTAATACTGACAGGGTATGGCAACTGGGTAGAGGGTGCTCATCTCAAACTCTCAGCATCAACCCCTTCACTATTTTTCCTAAATATATATTAACCTTATGTAGATTTGAAAGCAACACAGCTCCACAACCTTCTAAGTTCCCCTTCAGAAAAACAAAAAATGAAGAAAACAAAGCAAGTTTTTAAACCAGTCTGACAACTGCAATTAAATCAATTATCCACTCAAATTCAGGTATTTGCAACATCAAGTAATTTAACAAACATCTTTCAACCATAACTGCTGAAGGCACATTTTTTTTAAAAGGACTTTGGTAGAAAAGTTCAGTATTCCTCCCCCACTAAGATTGTTCTGTAAAGAATGCACTTCTAACTATAGGGGATAAAAAGAACTGAATAGTCACTTCTTCATAATTTTTAACCTTGATCGTAACTTCTTAGGGAACTATGCCTAGCTGTGGACAAATAAAAAATTGCTTCTGGAAGGAAAATATTTAATGAAAAGAAGATTAATATGGTATCTCAACATAAAAATAAATTTAATGTAAGTAATGGCTACAATTCCTATTATATTCTTGTGTATTATCATCAGACTTTTAAATGAGAAAAGGTGCTTGCGTTGCATCTGTGACAAAGCGCAGAAACTGCAAAAGAGCTAGAATATTCAGTTGCTTACAGTTTGCCGTTCCATTTTACCATCAAGGTCATGAAGAACTGAAACCCACACTTGTAAGTCCAACAGAGCAAAGTGCTCATGGGAAATTGATTAAAAGTATTTCGAGGTAAAAAAGATTAAGTTTTCTCATGCTTTTCCTAGCTTTGTGCCTGGGGAGAATATACTCCAGAACATCTGTAAAGTTTACTGGAATTTTTGCTGATATAACTAATCTTGACCTCATTATCCACACTCTCTGTATAATTATGATGAATTATTTTCAATTTAGTAGGCCTTGCAATTTACTTGCTCTTACTAAGCAACCCTATTTATCTCTTCCCTACAGAGAATAATCCAGCGCTGCAGTCAAAGAGAGAATTCAAATCTTAATGGGGGGGGGAATGCATAGGCTATATATTTAATCAATGAAATTTAATAATTGCAGATTGATGAATAATCTGTTAAAGTAAAAGCACTGTATGGGCTCCATTCCTGCACATGCGGCTACCTATAGCAGGAATTGACTGCCTTGCTATTGAAAGAGCAGAAGGGCTATTCGAAGATCAGCTGAATAGTGCCCATACATTAGATCTGATGAAAGATGCATTGAAGCCATTACATTCAGATCTGATGATGAGAGTGAATCACACAAATTGACAGCGTAGTCTAACTTCTAATCAATATCTGATCAATATTATTGGTCAGACAATAAAAGGCAAGCACTTCTTTTCTTGATTGGAATAAATAGCTGTTTATTGTTTCATATGGAAAAGGAATTTTACACATACAACCCAAAGGTCTATCATTTGCTATGAATGTAAGACTTGCATATTCTACAGGAAAACACACAGTGGGCCAGAGGTGCAAAAAAGTTACACCTGATAGTATAGTAACAGAACTCCAGCTTTGGAACGATTGAGTAAATTATTAGAGTTATGAAGAAGACAGACACACATATAATTATTAGAAGAAGCTGATGAATCACTAGCAAGTATTTACTAATCAATGTTAAACACCATTATTTCAGGTTCCTTGAAATATTCTTAATACAATATTTCTGTAAATCAGTTTTTCTGTGAGAATCTATTGACGATAACAGTTGTTAAAAATATAAAGTACATGTAAATCACCCAGAACATCGACATTTACTTGCCGAAAAAAAGAGATTTCTGAAATAAGTAGTGTGATATGTGGAGGCTGAATCACCCCCATTATTGCCATCTTTTACTCTGCCGACTCTTCTGGTGATAGGAAACTAAATTGAGAAAATATGAATTTAATCCCATCTATAAAGCAAACAGTTTTTCATCCCTTGTGCAGCATTTGCTTACATGTACTTCCTATTTTTATAACACTGAAAATATCTATGCCATTTTTTGCCTGAAATATAGTTGTCTTTGAATGAGCAGATAAACAGAAGAAACAAGATTCAGAGAAAAGACCTTACCCAAAACCTTTTGAGGAAGCAAATGTTTTGTTTTTGTTTTTGTTTTTGTTTTTTTTCTTTTCTAACAGTGAAGTTCCAATTGTATCAATACTAAATTCTTCAAACTGGTACATCACCCTTTTGTTGGAAAAGATAATGCCTACATATCTCACAGAATACTGATGAAATTGTATTGAGGGAAAGGAATAGCTGTTAGAACTGTTAATTCAATCAGAAAATTGCTGTAACATGGAGAAGACTGCTTATATCTTTATAAAGATTTCTCTAAAAATTATAAACACTTTTCTCATTTTGTAAGTAAATCAATGGACAGTTGTGCATTTGCTGGCAGCCTTGGTGCATCAGCTTGAATGTTGTGTTGCCTTGAACAGGGCCATATGACCTCATTGCAAACCAGACTGCAGTCACTGCAGTTTGTCTTTGTTCCTGGGACATTCAGCACTGCATTTTGCAATAATTTTCTAGTGATTTAAGAAATATTTTATAGAACAATATATTACACAATAATAGAAATTGGGCAAATAAGCTTTTATATTTTTCCATCTCATGTTACAGCATAAAAACTTAATTATTTAATTTTATTTGCCTCAGTAACCTAAAATAATCTTGAGTAACTCATCTCGTTTCATTACCCAGTTTTATAAAAAGAGAACATTATTTTTCCTCATCTGCTGAATTAGGAGTCTGATTTGTATTGTAAATATTTAGTGACAAAAAGCACTAGAATTCCTGGGATCTTCCACTGCAAATGCATATGATCATTCCAAGAGACAGCTATGGGATGGCTTGTAGTTTACAGTTTACTCTAGTTCTTTGGAACACAGGCATGAGTATCATTGTTCCTTTGTAGGTAGCAGTCAGGCTGTGAAAGCTTGCCAGCCTAGTCTGGAAATTACTTTGTGGCTGGAAAATACATGGGCTGGACACTTATTTTCTAGTGCAAAAGATCTTGAGTTTCCAGCTGCACAAGACTGTATTTATTGCAGGAAATACATAGGAAATAATAAAAGGTTTTGAAGTAGTCTTACAGAGTAGGAATGTTGCTGATACTCAGACTCTTTTTATCTATGTATATCAATATAATATCTTCTTTCAAAACATAGAAGAATTAGCAAGTGAGTAAGAATATTTATCCAATAAAGTCCATGATGGTAATTAACTGCTCAGACTCTCTTAACAAAGCAGTTTATTCTAAAGGACTTTTGTATAAAAATGAGAACAGCACAATAGCAAGGACTTGAACCTGAATTTCTCTGCCTTAAGCAAGTTTCCTGCTGAACTGTTGCTTTCTCTTTGGTGGATAGTGGTTACATAGCTGGAAAAGTAAAGAATGAAAAAATGTATCTGAATAGCCTCATATCACTTTACATGCTCTGTAAAAAATACCATCAGTTTCTTGATAACCAAGTTGTTCAGTGTTAGGAACATTAACAGATGTAGAACCTAGTGTTCATACATTTTCTTTGTTTGTCTTGGAGTGTGGGATAAAATTCAGGTCTTCTGCTTTCCACTGAGTAACGTTCAAGGAGTATATGAAATTCTGAAGCCATAATATGCTACATAAAACAGTTCGTTAAGCCAGAGATTTCCAGCCATTAAAAATGTACATGAATCTTCTTGAAGAAGCAGGGCATGTGAGTCCTACTCTCTATTTTTTGGGCCACACAGAGACATACAGGGAATACAAACCCTATAATGTCTTAAGAAAGTAAACCCTTTACTTACATTTACTTTTAATTTAAATAACTTTGAACAAAGCTACTTGTTCCTCAACATGTTGAATAAACCATTTTTTTCAACCAATCATTTGTAACAATTTTCTAAAAATGTCTTAAAAATCAATTTCATTTGCCCCTTGTATATGAAGTAAACAGCTTAAAGATATTATATGTACAAGCCCAGTCTTAGGTTTGCCCTAACACAGAGTGGAACATTTCCAAATGCACTAGCATTTTTGTGGGACCAAAAAGCCATTTCTACTCAGCTAAGTAGGAATAATGAGAATGTAATATACATGTAATATACATGTGACGATATGATTATGCAAAGGGTTTGCAGATGTGAATCAGCAAAGTTCTAATGAATTCAGTAAAGTTCCACTAACTTACATTAACTGATTATCTCATTTTTCTGCATTTTGAGTGAAAGGAAGAATGGATATGTGTAAGAGACTATACTGTTAACTTCTGTGTCTCAAAGCTTGCTGGGGACACAGATGGACTTGTTCAAGTCCCGAGCAAGGATTGTGAAATCCTTTGTTTGAAGGACACAGATGAACAAGTTCAGGCAAGTCCTGGGCAAAGGTTGTGAGATCCTTTGTCTGGGGGAACGCTGATGGACAAGGCCAGGGGCGACGAGAGCGAGATGAACTGCAGCTGAATAGCTGTGAAGTGCTCCTTTGTGTGGGCTTATCTCCGGATGATGGCCATCTCAGGAGGTACTCAATGACTCTTGCTCGAGGCCCATCCTTGTCACGTAGGCAGGAGAACAAGGAGGATAAAAAAGGAACTGAAAACCACGAGGATAGGTTTCTGACAACAGATTCCTCATGACGAACGCAGGATTTCTGACAACAGATTCCTCATGAAGAACGGGAGGGTTTTCTGACAAGAGATCCCTCATGAAGAAGAACAAAGAGAGAGGAATTCCGGAAGATAGAGGGATTCCTGAAGATTGAGGTGATTCCTGCATACTGTTGAACTCTCCTGAACCTGCTGCCTGACCGCTGTTGCTGCTTCAAGAATTGGCTCCTCGACTTCCTCGTCTACCTGCCTGCTGCCCAAGGCCGGTCACGCTGCTGCTCCCCATCTTCTGCTGCGTTCTGCCCGGGACCTTCAAACACCGTGCAACGGGACCGCTGCTGGATCCTGCTGGTGACTATCCCCGCTTTACTCAACTCCTGCTTCTTCTCCACCTTTTCTATCGCCCTCCTTCCCTTCCCCGTCTCCCTGATTAGGTCTTAGTAATAAACTGGATGCAACAACATATGAACCGTTGTTTCTTAATCTCACACCGGGTATACAGATATTAAAGAACCTCATCTCCCTCCCATAAATTGGAGCGAGACAATATGTCCTGACTTCTTTTGCTTTTTTTCGGAGATCCCAAACTAATTTCAAAAATCTATAGTCCAGTCCTGATCAGATTCTTTTTCCTGTCAGACTACTTATCCCTCCAGTGTTATCCAGAATAACTGCAGAGCAATGTTTTAATAGTAAGAAACAAAGGAATTGATAAAACAGAAATATGTAATAACACAGACTTCTAAGGTGACAGCAATAGAAGCATAGATGAAAATAAGTGCCAGTTTGAAACAAATCTAGTTGGCATTACATGTGCAGGTTACTTTCTTGCATTTCCAGTGAATCACTGATAATAAATTTAAAGACATCACTCTTTAACAAGAAGATATGGATTACATGGATCCCAGGGATGTTAAAAATGCATACTGTCATTCTGTAACTTCCATGGCTTGAAAAAACTTGTTAAATAAGGAGAGATGATGAAGAAATTGATTTTGAACTGAGGAATCTAACCTACTCATGACAATTTTTATTATGTAATTAGACTTTCCATTGCAATACTTTGTACTAAAGTCTGAAGTGTTCTGGTTGTAAGGAGCCTAAACCTCAGAAAACTCAGCGAAATAAATTTCACATTTTCCATATTTCATCATGCATAAGATTGTCAGCTTCCATATTTGGCTACTGCTTTACACAAATGGAATAACTAGAAATCATCTTCAATTTTACTTCATAAGGAGAGAATTTGTCATCAGTCTTAAACCATGAAACAGAAACAGCAAAAGATGGCAAAGTCTAAGAATCTAGACCATGAAACCTAACTACAAAAGTTAACATATTAACTTTATCAACTCAACATATTCGTTGACATAGTAGAAAGAGTCTGCAAGATACCCATTTCCCCTTACACATTCCAAAAGGAGACTCAGACCTCATTTGTTCAACTATGGGCGTTCATAACTCGGTGAGATGAGTCTCACTTATTTAGACAGGAAGCTTTATTTACCAGTGTATAGTATTGAAGTGTTGGTTTATATATATATATATGTATATATATATAATTTTTTCATTCACACATGTCCTTGCTGACTTTGAGTTAAAATATGAGAATTCCTGAATTTTGTTTAACTGTTGCTGTGGTCTTACCCTAGTAAGCAACCCCTTTGTGTGAATCATAGAATCATATAATCATGGAATCATAGAATCACAAGGTTGGAAACGACCTACAAGATCATCTAGTCCAACTGTCTCCTCATCACCATTGCCACCACAAGCACTAAACCATATCACGCAGCACGTCGTCCAGACGCCTCTTGAACACTGCCAGGGACGGCGACTCCACCACCTCCCTGGGCAGCCATTCCAGTGCCTGACCACCCCCTGAGAGAAAAAGTTCTTCCTTATGTCCAACCTAGACCTCCTCTGATACAACTTGTGGCCATTACCCCGTGTCCTGCTCGTTGCCTGGGAGAAGAGGCCAGACCCTTTTGCACCACAACCTCCCTTCAGGAAGTTGTAGAGTGCAATGAGGTCTCCCCTGAGCCTCCTCTTCTCCAGACTGAACAATCCCAGCTCCCTCAGCCGCTCCTCATAAGACTTGTGCTCCAGACCCCTCACCAGTGTCGTTGCCCTCCTTTGAACACGTTCCAGGGCCTCGATGTCTTTCTTGTAGTGAGGGGCCCAAAACTGAACATAGCACTTGAGGTGTGGCCTCACCAGTGCTGAGTAGAGAGGGATGATCACCTCCCTGCTCCTGCTGGCCACACCATTTCTAATGCAGGCCAGGATGCCGTTGGCCCTCTTGGCCACCTGGGCACATGGCTCATGTTCAGCCGAACATCAACCAACACCCCCAGGTCCTTCTCTTCTTCACACTCATCCAGCCACTCATCCCCAAGCCTGTAGTGCTGCATAGGGTTGTTGTGCCCAAAGTGCAGCACCCGGCACTTGGCCTTGTTGAACCTCATCCCATTCACTCATCCCAGCGGTCCAGCCTGTCTAAATCCCTCTGAAGGGCCTCCCTACCCTCAGACAGATCGACACCACCTCTTTAAACACATTTCACAATGTACTTAAATGTTTGGATTAGAACAACTGATACGAAATGTAGCACTGAAATTCTTCAGTTAAGGTTGGATGGGAATAGTCATACCTTTTTTCGGACCTCTTGGTTAGTAGTAATTTTTGCATTCATCAAATAGGCTCCATTGGTCTTCTTTGATCAGTGGAAAAGATTTTGAAGCTGCTTTTAAAATTTCTGTAGTTTGCTCTGGAAGAGATGTGCAGGTACTCCAAATGAGAATCTATGAAGAGCTGAGGGGCTGGTACTGGTCCAACATATTCTTAAATGCTTGGAATTTTTACATATTGATGGAGAGTATAATCAAATTCAATGCTTCCAAATATACCTTTGCCATTGCCCTCTGCATGGTTCTGGATAAATCATTTCCATTCTCTCCTTTCTTCACCACAGTGAAGAAGTGGAAATACTGCTACTGATTTATTATTATTATTATTATTATTTTTATTATTTACTTACATGGCCATTTTTACAACTTAGTAATTCTTATGGAACACTTTAATATGAATTATTATATAAAATTCATAAATAGAACCCACTTATAAATTCAGTTGCGATTCAAAATAGATCAGCTCAGTTTTTCTTCACTTTATCCAGTTGCTGCATTGTTTGGCTCTACTACATGGAAATATGTAACACAATTACATAGAATTTATTAAGAACACAGAACCATAGAATCATAGAATCAATTAATGTTGGAAAAGACTTCCAAGAACATTGAGTCCAACTGTCAACCCACTCCCACCATGCCCACTAAACCATGTCACTAACTGCCACATCACCACAAAGATGTTTAATGATGAGTACTTAATAGGCTTTTTTATTACTGTTAACAGGCTAACCAGAGTGTTTGAATTTAGGAACATTCAAAGTCTCTGCCTACAGGGAAAGAGTAATTAATGTGAAAAGAGGTTTTAGAGAAAGGTTAAGCATGCAAGAAAAATATTTTCATACTACTTAACTTTCTGAAGTAGAGGAGACCGATATTTGTGTTACTTCATTTCAAAGTTAGTACAGATTTTCCTGAGCATACTGGCATATGCCTAATAATTTCTGTAAAACTGCAAGGAAATCTCCCATTCCAGTTTGCTTAGATAATATTTCTTTGAACTGGCTTCCAACACTGGACTCCATTCATAGTACACTTAATTCAAACAGAGTTTTCACTGTCTACTATAGATGGCTTACTTGCCCAGTTTTTATGAAGTACAGCATATGGAATTATACTTGTTATTTGTAACAACTGGTGTATAAATTACATATATTTTACCAAAGACCTTCCTCCTACAAGGTTTGTTGTATAGCTATGCTTTGCAATCTGACAGAATACCTATTCTTATATCACATAAATAAAAAGTGGAAAAAATAAGGAGCCTTTTACTTAAAATAGAATGTATATTTCAGGGAAAAAAAACAACAACACAATTCATTGAGACAATCTTGGTTAAGAATCAGAGCTGGATGAACTAATTCATCAAACAAACAAAAAAAATGTTATGTCTCCTTCATAGCATGCTAACTTAACTCTCTGTTTCCAAACATGGAAATGTTGGTTGTTTTTTTTTAATACAAGACAACATTCACAATATACAAGTTAACCTTGGGTACTTTCAATTAGATGTGAATGCATTCTGTTGTTTATTAAGAACAATACTGCATACTTGTTTATATGCTATGTATAAACTACACAATATCCAAACATTTGATTTAATCTATTAAAACAATTTTTTAAAGTAACCATTTATTTCCTGGTTGGTTTGTTGAAGAGATGTTTGTAATAATGAAAGATCATCAAGGTACAATACAAGCTAACTTGGAATTCCATCTTTCCAGCCACGGATGCCAACAAAACTACTACTGTTTTGATGTAGAAATCTCTGAATAATTTTTAAGTAATCAGAATTTTAAAGAAATTGCAAAACACATAGGGAATATATAATGGTGAGACAATATTTGCATTTAGAAAGGTTTGGGATCCCATTTTTTAATGCTGTGAAATGAGATTTAAAAAATAACTCATTATTTTTATACTTTCTTAAATATCAGCTAGTTTCCTCTTCAATCATGCAGACTCAATTAATATGAGTGAACTGCAACAGGAAGAGCTATGTTTCTACCAACTGTTCTCCATTATGCGTTTTTTTGATACTGCGATCTGTTTACTTTGTGAAAGGTGAAAATGAGAGTGAATCCAATTCTCTCCTCTTCCAATGCCATAATCCAGAAAACAGTTAAAATAATTCAATTTTTAAGTGCCATTGTGCCAGTAGAGCTTTTATTTATAAAACTCTGTTTTCTCAGAAGAATCTGAGCAAATGTTGAGAGAGATGTCACATACGATAAAAACTTGGGACCAAGATAAGGAGCAGTAACAGGTTCTCTTTTATAGTCAAAAAGCTAAAGAAAGCACCCCTCAGTTCCCATAATAATTGATTCATTTCTGTACATACTTTGCGGTAGAACAAGTTCAACAGCAAAAAAGGTTTGTTTGGAAGATGTTATATACTTCAAATTGACGTTGACTACTTTTTCATATAGATCTACGTAATCTATATGTAGATTTCTAAAACACCAAGTGAGCAAAAATTCATCCTTCACAGATAAAAAATTACCCATAGGATTTGGATACACAGTAGAATTTGAATATTAATTTCCTAACCTTTATTCCATGTTGCTTTTTACGTGATAGAAAAGAAAAAATGTGTGATTTATCCAGCTTATCTTCTTAGAGATAAATATTTCAGATTTTGGCTTGATTTGAAAAATCACAATTATCTTTTCTTTATTGTTAATGCTTATTTTTAGAAAACTTTGATAGTCTTTACCCACATAAAGACATTACCTTTGTAATATTTCCCCAAGCAAAAATTACAATTTCAAGTCTCATACCCTGGATCTTGTTGTCTCTCTACTACTCTGCTCAATGAATCCACTAATTCCAAGCGGTTCCCAATTAGGAGGAATACAAGCATGCTCAAATAGTATGTGATATTTCAAAGTTTTTACCAGAGGTTGAAGCAGAGTTTATATGAAGCACAGTTCTCTGCCAGATGCTTATGGCAAAGGATGAAAACTCCCAAGTCTTTCATACAAAGAATGAATGGAGTGCAATATATGACCAAATAGTACTGCTCTTGAAAACACCTGAACCATTCTGGAATTCAAATACTAAAATTTAGCACAAATTAGATTCCAGAATGAAATATTTCAGATCAACCTATTACAATATGCTAAAATTATAATTGTTGTTCTGATTTATGAAAAGAATTGTGGCAAAATGTGGTAATGTACAGCATTATTACTCTCCATTATATCTGAAAAGTCACAGCTACCAGGCTAAACCTCTGGTGACCAGCAGAAGGAATACATCTATTTCATTTTAAGAGAAAGGAAGGTCCAGGGAACTACAGGCCTCTGGGCCCCACCTCTGTGCCTGGGAAGATCATGGAGCAGAATCACAAAATCACAGAATGGCCCAGGTTGGAATCATGAATCTCCAACTCCCCTGCCACAGGCAGGGCCAACAACCTCCACATCCAATACTAGACCAGGCTGCCCAGGGCCCCATCCTGGCCCCATCCAATCTGGCCTTGAACACCTTCAGGGACAGGGCATCCACAACCTCCCTGGGCAGCCTGTTCCAGCACCTCACCACTCTCTCTGTAAAGAACTTCCCCCTGGCATCCAGTCTAAATCTTCCCTCCCTCAATTTAAAGCCATTTCCCCTTGTCCTGCTGTCATTGACCCTTTCAAAGAATTGATTCTCCTCCTGTTTACAGGAGCAGATCCTCCTGAAACAGATATTAAGACACATGTGAGATGAGGAGGTGATCCAAGACATCAGTGTGGCTTCACCAAGGGCAGATCATGCCTGACCAATCTGGTGGTCTTCCATGATTGAGTAACAGCATTGGTGGACAAAGGAAGGACAATTGATGATCTACATGAACTTTTGCATTCTCCCCCAGCACATCCTTATCTCTACATTGGAGAGATACAGGTTGAAAGTTGGACTATTTGGTAGATACAGTATTGTTAGAATGGCTACACCCAGAGGGTTGTGGTCAACAGTCTATATCCAAACTGGTCATGAGCTGTGTCCCCCAGGGTTCAGCCTTGGGACTGGTGCTTCTCAATATCTTTATCAATAACATAGATAGTGCAATTGAGTGCATTCTCGGCAAGTTTGCTGATGACACTAAGCTGGGTAGTACAGTTGAAGGAAGGGATGTCGTTTAGAGGACAGGTTTGAAAAGTGGACCCACATCAACTTAATAACAAGTTCATTGAGGCCAAATGCAAGGGGTTGCACTTGGGATGGGGCAATCACAGATATGTGTGCAGACTGATTGAAAGCAGCCCTGCAGAGAGGGACTCAGGGGTCCTGGTGAATGAAAAGCTGAACATGAGCCAGCAGTGTGTGCTTGCAGCTTCGAATGCTAACAGTATCCTGAGCTGCATCAAAAGAGGAGTGGCCAGCAAAGCAAGGGAGGTGATAGTTCTACTCTACTCTGCCCTTGCAAAACACCATCTGGAATACTGCATCCAGGCCTACACAAGAAAAGATGTGAAGCTGTTGGAATAGTCTAGAGCAGATGATCAGAGAGCTGGAGCACCTCTCTTGTAAAGAAAGGTTGAGGGAGCTGGGCATGTTCAGTCTGGAGAAGGGAAGGCTCCAAGGAGGCAGCGTTGCTGCCTTCCACTATTTGATGGCAGCTTATAAGCAGACAAATGTTTTATGTGGCCTGTTAATGACAGGACAAGGGAAATGGCTTTAAACTAAAAGAAGGGAGCTTTAAATTAGTTGTTGGAAGGAAATTCTTCACTCAGAGAGTGGTGAGGCACTGGAACAGACTGTACAGAAAAGCTGTGGATGTTCCATCCTGAGAGGCATTCAGGGTCAGGTTGGATGGAGCAGCATTTTGTGATGGGTAGCAATCCCACCCACAGCAGGAGGGCTGAGACTAGATGATTTTTAAGGACCCTTCCAATCTAAGTCATTCTGTGATTCTTAGATTATCAGCAGTTCTTATAGTAATTATATTACTTTCTCAGTGAGCTCTGGAAAAAAAAAAAAAATTAAAAAAATAAAATGAGCAGAGATCATAGAGATCATAGCAGGCACTTTGATGTATGCTGCTGATTACTTATCAATCTTTTTTGGATTAACTGTGTATTGCTAAGGACACTATGGCCTTCTAATCTATGAGAAGAGCAGTTTCTCCTGTATTTGGAAGTCTTTGACTGATTGCAGTTTCCCTTTTCAACATAAACAAGTGTTCCTGAGATCCAGAAAAGTAACACTGAAAGCAAGAATTCACAACACTTATGCAGATGTATTTTTCTGATTTCTTCATTCTATTTCTTTAGCAATCATGAAGCCTAGATGGGGGAGGAGATGTGCTTTAACTAAAGACTTAGACTGAATTTTCTATTTTTTAAAATAATAAATAAATAGCCATTAATTTAATAGATTCTATATATGTGAAAGCATTCCATAATTTGCTCAGATTTGAAAATGATGCCACTACTGAAATAATAATCGTCATTCTAGTTAGTCTTTGGGAACCTCATTTTTTACTTTCTCTATACCGTTAAGTCAAAGTTAAGCTCAAGTTAGTTAATATTATTGTGAACTGGGGATAACTTGAACTTTAGGACATTTAAAATAAGGGCATATGGCTTTTAGAAATATTAGACCCTTTGTTATTCATTCTCTTTAGTATTTTAGTAAAGATTTTAAGCTGACTCTTAGATTTAAGATTTCTTACAGATATCAGATTGCAGGCACAGTGGAAAGCAAAACAGTTATTGGGTGTTATACATTAAGAAGAATTCAAATGGCAACTGTTAACAATCTGTAACGCCAGGGTAGCTGTGGGCTTTTCTCTATGTCATAAAAGGACCTCAAAGTTACCATAAAGCTTCATTCACTTTCAGTGTGATAGGTTACACATGTGATGGTTTATTTTACAAGCAAAATCTGCATGTAAGCTGTAAAGCGCCTGAATGCTTGAATTACAAAATGGAAAAATAAACAACTTCAATTACGGGATCAAATATTCCGGTATTGCTGCTGTTATATCACATGACTTTATTTTCCAAAAAGCATTTCAGAGAAATGTCCCAACAAATTAAGACATTCAGTATGTTCTGAGAAGATCTATGATATTCCAGTCAGGACAATATTCTATTCAGTGGATATTCTTCATAAGTCACTCCAAAGAAATGCCTCACATTTATTTCAGTGGAAACTACAACAGATACAAAGAGCACAATGACACCATTTGATAGATCAAATTTCTCACAAAACGCTATTTTTCAAAATAGTGATGCATTTTCACCACTGATGACTGCGTGCTGCGCTCAAAATAAACTGCACCAGCAGAGGTGATGCACTGTTGATGTCACCACTGCTGAAATGCACCACCCACTGCCTTACTGTGCTCACATCCACTGCTTGGTCTCCATAAACATTCAGCAAATGTAATGAGTGTCAGTGGGTGTTATTTTTCCAAGTGGAGGAATTTAATCACACACCTTTGCTTGACACACAGTTTCATGTCAGATGCCCTTTTTGCCAGACTGCCCCTCTGCTGCCATCTGTCACACAGAAACAAAATGTAATGGGATATTGTCAGGAAAGTTCAACTTCTCTTGCCATACCACCAGCCTTTGATGTTGTGGGCCAACATAATAAAATAGGAGGCATTACTTTTGGATCAGCCCCTATAGTCTGTAAAACCAGATAGAAAGCATTTATTCTAAAATCATTCCTGAATCATGTATCAACTTAGAATGTAATTTAAAGCTATTTAAATTTCCTACTTAGTTTAATTATGCATTACTTTTCCAAAGGAAACTGAGTTTTTCATACTTCTGCTCATCTGAAGTTGTATTGCATGCACTGAAGTTGTTTGGGAGACTTATTACAAATTAAAACAGTTGCATTCTTGAAATCTTTGTAGATTTTGAGGGAACCTATCAAGTCAGGTGTGGGAATACGAGAAAAACTGTTCAGAGCAGTGGCTGTGGAGCAAGATAAGCAGCATGAGAACCAAGGACACCTCTAGAAGAAAGAACATCTCACAGCTCTGATTGGATAAGTGCCTGCACAAATGGTTGAAGAGTGTTTGTAGAATGCTCTGTGGACATGTAAAGGTGGATGGGAAAGTGGTAGAGGCGGATGGAACAGCTAGAAAAAGAAAGCTTGTGAAGGTATATAAGTGATGTGAGAACTTGTAATAAAGTATTTGGGCTGTTCACATCTGAGTCCGTGCATCAGATAATGCAGTCAGGGACCATAGAGCTAACATATATCTCAAGATTTTACTGCACTGCATGCTGCAAATTTCAAGAAGATCTTGTTAGAGATGTTATTTTCAACATTAGATATGTTTAAATGATTGTACCACAGAAAACTACTGTACAGCTGTATTGCAAAGAAGTCTGCTTCCAGCTGTTTGGTTTGTAAGTCAAACATTAATACTGAATCTAGACACCTGATGAAACTTAAACTAAGCAACATCCTCATTACTGAAACAATTGGTATCTGTCAGTGATTTATTTGAGCATGAACATCTTCACCAGTTAAAAACACCATATTTAATTAGAAAATTGATTTTTTTAAGGATCTTTGTGAATATTAAGTTTTAGAATGTTACATTTTTCAGAAATGTAGATTATTTTTTATCAATATGTTTTAACAATTTTGTTACATAAATTATATTTTCTCAAAATCCTACTGAGCTGTGTAAATTTATCTGAAACTGTTTTGGGGGTCTTCTAAAGTTTTTTATTTAAAATACATTTTAATCTTATTAAATAATGGAGCATCAGTAAAAAATGAAGACATCTTATATTCTGCACTAAATTTGTATATTTAATCAAAGCAACTCAATGAGGGGCAGGAGCACATAAAAATTAAAGACAAAAAATGAGGAAGAATGCCTCACTTACAGAAGGTCTGAAAATGAAATAGTATTATTCCGAAGGGAGAATTATATATGTTTTCCTTAATGCCCAATATCTTCAATAATCCGTGTGGTCAGATGCGAATTTTTGCATCCCATCAGCAGAAAAGTACCTAATTGCCCAAAATCCCCCCCAAGAAAATGCTTCGCATTGATTTTGAGGAAATAGTGCCACCTACTGAGCCAACATCGTCCATTTCTGTAGCACTTGAGAACTGTCATAAATACAGATTTAATCCAGCTTTTTGAACTAGAAAAATCTGCCACTCTTTGATATGTGAGTGATATTCTCTTGTTCCTAACTCGGATTTGTTTCTTTAATTTTTTTTTTTTTTTTTTTTCTCCTATCTGCTCTTAAATTAAAGGCAAAACTGCTTGGATGTAGGCCATATCTCTTAATGGCCTCTCTTAATGTGCACTCCAATACACAAAGCTCGGAGTTTAATGTGATATTACACATGCTATTGGAATATAAATAATGAAGGATATGGCTCCAGGCTCTCAGTTAAGGAAGGGAGTCCACCCTTTCCATCTGAAGTTTATTGGCAAATACCAAGGTTTTCACAAATAAGTAAGCTAGGGGATTTGTTACAGCTTAAGTTAAAATAAAATGCATCCTATGCCTAGCATTGATGTATAGGTCAATTCAATGTTTAAGCTGTTTTCTTACCAGGCTCCCAGGAGACAACAGATGATCCAAGTAAAACAGAAATACAGAAGTTTCGTCTCAGTTTAGAATATTTTATTGCACAACATTTACTGTATTCCTTGAAGTTACAAAATGACCTATGTCTTTGCTACAAGTCCAGTTAGGAAACCTATAAATCAATTAAAAAATACAAAGTAAATGGAGTGAAAAATAAATATTGTTCTTAGGATGGACATTTTTATCAAAACAATTCACAGTCAGTTCAGGGCAAGATATGTGGTGGCAAAGACAACAGTCAATTCTTCAGTTATCCTTTCAATTTAGGAGAAAGACAAAGACCCAGTGTGAAAACAGCTGTGGGGTTTGGCATCCTTAAAAATTATTGAGGCACCAGAAATGAGTCAGGGTTACACTTTGATTTACACAGACAGCAGGGATGAAATAGTCTCTTCACTTTACAGTGATTGAATTTGGTCTCTGAATTTATCATCATAAGTCTTAATAAAATATATATTTTTAAACTATTCAATGAAATATTTAGAAAAAAAAAATCATAGAGATATTTAAAGTTCTTGTTATTTTTTTCTCACGGCTCTGTAAGTTTTTGCTAAGTGTGCAGTTAATTTCCCTTAGCCTTTCTATTTCATTTGCAGGAATGTAAATTGAAAATAATTCTAATGAAGTTCATTTCAGTGTGTGAAATCCTGTAATTATTGCTCTGAAGAGCACTTGATCTGTAGTTCTCAATTACAGTTCCGATATTTTGCTAATCCATCTATTTCTTGAGGTGTCAAAATAAGTGTCCAATTAAAACATTGCCCATGATTAATGACTGTGGTATTTCAGTTATAATTTGCTTCCACATTTTCTGCACTTAATGATGGATGAGGAAAGCCACTGAGCAAAAACTCCTGTCTTAACCAGGACAGAACGTAAATCAGAGTTCAGAACAAAGTGGAATGTTCACACCATTTTCAGAATTCATTTTCTAAAGAGCAAGAGAAAAAGAATCAACAAATTTATGTGGAATGAAAAGTTAGAAAAGTAATATTGCTTAATTTGGGACTAATTAACCATAAATTTATATTTGATCAGTTTATTGCAGAATCAACTGGAAACTGTAGTTTTTCTGTCATTTGCTTTCACAGCAGAGTCTGAATTTAAGAAGAATATTGGTCTCAGGAGAAGAGTTTGGCATTTGCCTGAGTGAAACTCTTAGTAAATTAAACAAAAGTAGTATCAGATTCCAAATTACAGTTTAGCACTTTGAAATTCTTGGTTGAAAACTCATATGGAGTACAGTATAACAGACTATGTTTTATTTTAGGTAAAGTGCTGCTTGGCAAATAACAATTTGTCAAGTGACAAATCCAGATATAATTTTAAAACAAATTAGGAGGTCCAGTTCAGCAGAATATTTTCCCTTTATTTGAAGAAGGTGATACAGAATTCACCTCCCTGATTTAGGACTAGCAGATAACTTACAGTCTACATTCATATTTCAATTGAAGCACACTCTTAAATAAAACAATACAAGCTCATATGAATTAGCCCCCCCCCCCCCCCCCCCTTTTTTTTTAGATGCTTCACCCTAGAGCATATGCTGCAAAATTACTACAAATAGCAGATTTTGTGATAGAAATGGAGGTCGCAGAATATAAAAAGATAAATAACAGGAAAATATGCGTTTAAAAAGTAGTGGTAGAACTTTAAGGTGTAAATACCAAGTGTAGAGACAGATAGATTTCAGGTCTTCTGAGTCTGGATGTAAAAACAGCGATTACCTGTTCCATTCACAGAGATCTATGACTCAAAATTCTCTCAGGACCATGAGAAATGTTGTCGCTTACTAATTTCTAAAAAATACACTAAGGTGTATTTTTCTTTCTTCTCTAGTGCGTGTATATTGTTGAGTATTAGTTTCTACCTATGTATTTCTTCCTGTTGTTGGGTATCTTTCCCCCATTTCTAACATTTATCATATAGACAGAGCATCACCAGGATACTTCTCTTTCAAAGAGGCAATTAATCTTCTGTATTCAGTAGTAGCTCTTAGAAGATATAACAGAAAAACAAACAAACAAACAAACAAAAAACCCCAACCAATTATAAACATTTCTTTTACAGAGAGGAATGGAATGAACCAGAATGGAGTGGGATGGACAAGCTAGGCTGGGGATAGAAAAACTGATCCTGCTTTCCCTAATTAATATCTAAGATAGTGTCATGGTTTTGTGATTTTTGGTTTTCGGTATTCCACATCATAACATCATGTGGGGCATTGGGAGTTTAACTGCTAATGCTCAAGTTCTGGGTACCTGCCCAGGAGAGAAGAAGAACTACATTCCCCAGAGGACTTTGTGGTCACAGAGAGGAGATAGAACTCCTGGCAAGGTCACCTGATGTGCTCTTTTTCACCTGCTTTTCTTTGTCTGCTCTCCTCCCGTCTCCCTGCTGCTCAACTGGACTGTGCATCTCACCTCAGCTTTATGGTGAGGCCTATCCACCTTTCGGACATTCTCTCTCTCATTATATTTGATTTGTTAGTTTCAATTCTGATTATATTGTATTATAGTGTGTAATCTTGCATGCTGATACCATATTTAGTAAATTAGTTTGTTTCTCCTCATATCATTGCTGCTGTTTTTAATTATTTTGGGGTCCCCTGTTCCCTTTTTCTGGAGGCACAGATTTTGCGAAATCCCTCCGCCCCGCTGGTCATGGAACTGGGCCGAACCAGCCTGTAAACCATTGACAGATAGCCAGTATCACTGTTCAAATGAGAACATCAAAATTAGAATTTTAAGAAGTGCAACCTAGATGGATTTGTCTGAGAAAAAAGAAAGATGAAAAGATAAATATGAGCCTTATGTATGCTGGTATGAATACTGTATAGTTTGCGCTGTTGTAAGATTCTCAACTGATACTGGAAACAAGAGCCCGTTACATGCCAAGCTAGAACAGATTTTATTACAGATATTACAAAAACAAAAACAAAAAACAAGCAAAAAAAAAAAAAAAAAAAAAAAAGAAAACAACCAAAAACCGTCAATAAGTGTTTAAGGAGTGGGGACTGTAGTAGCAACAAGACAAAAAAGTTCATCATAAGCAGTCATTCCCTTTTGAAATAGATTGCCCTGGTGTCATTTTTCAAATGTCACTCGCCTGGTAAAGGAACAGAACCCTATGAACCTCTACAGCTCCTTTTTGGATGTGTATTTCTGTGAAGTTTTAATTCTTTTGGTATAATGTAACATGGTTATAGCTTATGAAAGTTCTCATTCTTATAAAATCCTCATAAAGCCATAATGATAGACTTCGCAGTTTATAAAACCCAGAAAATTTATAAAGCTGCAGGGTTTCATCAGAGTGTAATTAGACTCTTAATTTAAGCTTCTTCCCAACTCTGGTCCTGAATAACAGTGTGGGTAGTCTGTTAAAAGGGAGTACATTGTTCTTCCTTGATTATGAAGGACATGAAAAATAACAATCTTGATCTGGAATAAAATTTCAAAGGTTAGGATAGGTCAATAATATTTGTTAAGCCACATCTTACAGGTTTTGCATGTTCACTGTGATTACAAGAGGTATGAGTTCTAATGAACACATCTGCATGTCTTCTTTCAGCTTCAATTTATACAGTTATTGTTTGGTATAAATAATAGTTTAGTCTTATTTATTTATTTATTTACCTATTTATTTATTTACACACATACATATTTATTTATTTATTTATTTTTAATTCCAAAAGAAAAAAATAAGACAAAAGGAGCATTAAAACAGACACAGAAAACTGTCTGAAAATGCTTAGGAAATGAAAAACATGATAAAAATAAGAAATTGAATATGTAAGGAGAACTGGAATGCAACCATCATTTAATGTTCTTTGGTACATCTCTTCACACTGCATTTGCTGCTCCATTTCTTGCAAAGAATAAGAGTGCAAATAAAAACTTATTCCTCATCATTCTAAAGGAGTCACAATTTATAACCACAGTGTGGCAATTTAGTCAAACACCACTATTTTTCAAGGCATGAAATGGGTTACACTTTTCAATACAACAGCGAAGAGGAAATTAAATAGGACAGAAATTTCTTCTGTTTTGCAGTGCATTCTTAACTCCCACTCACAAGTAGTGCTGCTTGATGCCAGAGAAGCACTAGTTCTACAACATATGGCATGTTCCAGCTCACACTGAAGTCTACTGAGTTAGATCATGTTCTTAAAATGGGCTCTGAAAAGGCTGCAATGAGCATAGATCAGCTCCTTATGAAAAAGTTTCATTGTAGTCTGGCATTTCTGAGCTAACAGTTCTCCCCCTGCCTTCTCTCCGAGGGTCCAATAGCAAGCTGACCATCTGCCTATAAAGGAGAAAGCTTTGATATGTATGAACAGTTAAGCTTTTGCTCAGCTTGGAAGCATGCTGGACATTAGTGTGAAATGCTCTTAGAAAATCTACCATGGCAGTTTTATGAATGGAGTCCATTGTAAATTTATACTTTGAAATAGTATTTATGGACAACACTTAATGATTAAATTGGAGTCAACTGGAGCAGGTATCTTGGAGAGGCTTCCTGGCTCATGAGTAGTGGTCTCCGAAGTGAGCCAAATTTTATTTTTCACTTCAGAAAATGATTTCTAGATTTGAAGATGTTTTTCTTCCACAGTGCTGATGGAGTAAAGTAAGCAATTGAACAAAAAAAAAAAAAAAAAAAAAAAAAACCAAAAACAAAAACCACAAGTGAATATGCACTAAAAATAATAATACACATTAATGAGTGAAAATATGTACATATTAATAAATATGCAATAAAAAATGCAACAAAAGAAACAGAAAAGCATTCTTTGTTCACATCTATAACATCAGTTCATTCTCTGTTCTCCTTTTCTATATTAACTATGTTTATTCTGACCTTTGCATGGTAGTTAAATGAAAAAGGCTTTACTTGGTCCCAACAGTGAAAAAGAGTCTGGGAATGAAGATCTTCTGTCTTCATTGTTCAGATGGAAATCTGCTGTTTCTCTGGCCTCTGGCTAGGTTTCCCTTTGGATTTCTGGGGTTATTAATCTCAGACATAATAAATAAATAAATAAATAAATGATAGAAGCAAACCTGATTGAGCATAGATGTTAGTGGTGTCTTGAGGCTTTTTTTATTCCTCAGTTACTCATGTTTTTGCCTTCCTTAGTTGTCTGACCCAAGTTCTTTACTCTTTTTTTTTACAGTTTTTCCAGTTGAACTTCAATCCACATTTTCTTCTCTGAACTCCTCTCCCTTTCTCTCCTTTATCTCTGAACTGTTTCATACTTTTCTTCAACTTCCTTTCCATTTCTTCCCTACAGATGGCAAAATAATTTCCTATCTCCACTTAACTACTACAGACCAAACCATTCAAGTGATCATGTAATTTCCTGTCCTCCACATACTCTTTCTGTAAGGATATTTTACCTACTTATTTTGCTATATATCTATTATTTCAGAACTGAACATTTATACACTAGTTAATGAAGGTGATTGGAAGAATGAGAAGAACTATTTTTATTAAATCTGCATTAGAGGATATTTTGTTTTACGAAGTCTTTGACCTAAGTTTTTGCCTACAGACTATAATGCATGGTGCAAGAAGTGAATGAAGCATCTCCAAGTAAAGTAAGTTCGTCTTTTCTCATTCTCTTATTGGGAAAATAATATTTTCCCAAACTGTTTCACTTTGCTGATTCTGTGATAACACATGTATTCTGATACCTAGAAAAAAGCAGCTTCTACACCAGGAATGAAGGAAGCACAGAATCATCCTCCATGTGGCATTTGTAGGACACAGTGAAGGAAAGAAAACTGCATTTGTGCTCCAGTTTGCTTCAAATCCCATCTGTTGCTACATTAACTCCACAAACTGTTTTTGTACTCCTGATTATTTGAATATAGAGCAGACATCACTTTTAAATCAGCATAAGTAAACATTTCCCATATTTTCTCTAGTTAAGTATTTTACAACACACCAGACTTACTTAACACTTCCTGCATCATAAAATTTTACATTCCTTAAGCTATAATATTGCTTTCATAATCTTAGCTTTTCCCTCAGCTGCACATATTGCATTACCTTGATAGCCTGTCATATTTCGTTATATAGAGAGACTTAGGCTGTCTTTCTGAAGACAATTTTATAGTGAATCGCTCCAATCACAAACTACAATATCACTGTTGGCAACAGCAATTTGAAGAAAGTAGAGGAATGTGTTTATTAAAAATGAAAATTATTTCCCATATGAACCTAAACTTTTATGAAATATTTTCTCAAATGTGTGGGGAAAAATAGAACACACGCACACCCATTTTTTACTTTGTCCTTAATATTCAGCAATTAGTATTTTGATGAACAGTCAACTAAAGAAACAAGGAGAATTGTTTCATATGTGGAAGGATACACTGTGTATTCCCTTGGTGGAAAGATGGAAGGAATTCATAACACTGGAGGCTAACACAATAAAAAAGCCTGTATATTGTATCTCCTTATATCATTTATTTCTACCACCAACCATGTGTTAGAACCAAGACACAAAGGATCAGTGCCAGTCTCAGTACAATCTGGAATGAGATTCTGGAATGTTTTCAAGATCTAGCAATAGGGGAACTAGAGGTGCCAATTAGTAAATTAAGTTAGTGTCTTAACTCTGCCATAGTTCCAAAGAAAACAGTAAAGTTAAATCAGAACTGAATTCAAAGCTTTCCCTCAAAACACAGACAAAATTTGATTGAAGCACTGGTAATAACCAGCTATTTTTCTGTCTGACTTCAGTCTAGGCTTTCATTGAGTGTTAATCCTCATAACCCTTGCATTGAAAAAAGAAAAAAGAAAAAAGAAAAAAGAAAAAAGAAAAAAGAAGAAAGGAAAGGAAAGGAAAGGAAAGGAAAGGAAAGGAAAGGAAAGGAAAGGAAAGGAAAGGAAAGGAAAGGAAAGGAAAGGAAAGGAAAGGAAAGGAAAGGAAAGGGAAAGGAAAGGGAAAGGAAAGGGAAAGGAAAGGGAAAGGAAAGGGAAAGGAAAGGGAAAGGAAAGGGAAAGGAAAGGGAAAGGAAAGGGAAAGGAAAGGGAAAGGAAAGGGAAAGGAAAGGGAAAGGAAAGGGAAAGGAAAGGGAAAGGAAAGGGAAAGGAAAGGGAAAGGAAAGGGAAAGGAAAGGGAAAGGAAAGGGAAAGGAAAGGGAAAGGAAAGGGAAAGGAAAGGGAAAGGAAAGGAAAGGGAAAATGACAATAATTTTATAGAATGTACAAATGATGTATTTCTGACCAGTGCTTTCTGTTCATATATGCATATGGTTTATTTCTTTTTTGGTTTTAGTGGACCCAAACATAGAAATAGTAAATTTTTCAGATAAGAGTCATAAAAATATCAGTCATCACAGTTTTTTGAAAATTATGGTGAGCTAATGTAAGGAGTATCCTGACCTTCAAATTACTGATCCACATAGATCTCTCATCGTACACCTTATAGTTCAATAGCGTTATTACTGGGAAATGAGCTTTAGAATTGCCTTTCACTGGCAAAGATCAAGGACTAAATTTCAGTCTAAGGGCAAGCTTTAGCCACTCCTTTTTTCCTTTATATTTATTGTTAACAAAGATAGGCTTTCGAACCCATTAAACGTCGCATGCTTCCTGTATAAAAATGTTTGTAATAAACTCATGCATTTTTCTGCTTAGATTCATCTTGCAGTTTAGATAGATCCTCTTCATGAAGTCACCACAGTACCTCCAGTACTTGAGTGAACAAGAAATTGATTTCTTTATTCATTTTTAGAGTGTCACTGTAGCTTGAAAGAGATTGTGAAAACAGATTTCAAATGTAAAATCTCTTAAAGTAAGTTTTCCACTAGAAAGCATGTAGTCAGCTAATTTATTAGGCTGAATGGATTTATCTGACCACTGGGCAACCTAGTAAACTGGCTTGCATCAGAAACAGTGTTGCAAGCAGGAGCAGAGAGGTGATTGTTCCCCTATATTCAGCACTAGTGAGGCCGCACCTCGAGTACTGTGTCCAGTTTTGGGCCCCTCACTGCAAGAAAGACATTGAGGCCCTGGAACGTGTTCAAAGGAGGGCAACAAAGCTGGTGAGGGGTCTGGAACACAGGGCTTATGAGGAGAGGCTGAAGGAGCTGGGAATGTTCAGCCTGGAGAAGAGGAGGCTCAGGGCAGACCTCATTGCTCTCTATAACTTCCTGAAGGGAGGTTGTAGTGAGCTGGGGGTCGGCCTCTTCTCTCGTGTCATTAGTGATAGGACCAGGGGGAATGGTTTCAAGCTACGGCAGGGGAGATTCAGGCTGGACATGAGGAAGTATTACTTTTCAGAAAGGGTGGTCAGGCACTGGAATGGACTGCCCAGGGAGGTGGTGGAGTCACCGAGCCTGGGGGTGTTCAAGGAAAGGCTGGATGTTGTGTTGAGGGACATGGTTTAGTGGGAGCTATTGGGAATAGGTGAACGGTTGGACTGGATGATCTTGAAGGTCTTTTCCAACCTTGGTGATTCTATGATTCTATGATTCTATGATTCTAAACACTCAAAAAAAAACAAACTACATAAGCAAATTGAAAAAGACTAACAAATAAAAAATTTATTTGGAAATATCATTCAGCCTAATATATCTATATAAATTCTGATTTTTTTTTAATTTTTTTAATTTTTTTTTTTTTTTTCTAGCAAGAACAAAGTTAGATACGAATGAAAATCTAAAACGCCCTGGTTCAATTAAGCACAATACAGTTTCTGAGGAGAATGTGTTCTGTGATTAGACTTGAAACTGATCTATACTCAAACACGTAAAAGTTCTTGATAAAACAACCAGTGATTTAAAAGCTGTTCAACTGTGGGAAAATATGCTTAAAAGTCGGAGTGCTACTTTACCATCAGATTGTCTTTGCCTTCTGGCAGTATAAGATACAGAAGAGAAACAAGGTTGGTTAAACTGGAACAGTCTCTCTTGTAACTTTTCCAAAAGTGTTTGTTTGAAAAGATAAAATACCTTATTGTGACATTTCTGAAGACATGAAATCCAGGAAATCAATACAAAAAATACAAACATATATACATAGATATATTTCTTTTGCCGTAATAAATGGATTAACTTTCTCCTCCTCCTTCATTGCAGTAGGGTAGTATTTTTCATCCCTAATGAGATATTGGCAGCACTTGCAATTTCAATTGCTCCTTTTAATCTACAGGAATTTAATCTGATGCCTCAGTTACCCACCGCCTTATTCTATTGGAAATGTTTGTGCATTCCTTGATTGCTGTAAGTGATGAAGACCACACACAAAATAAAATCAGGCTAAGGGCACAGAAAGGGAAAAAAGGAAATATAACCCTATCCCTTATGCTTATCATGTTTCTTAGGCTGAGCAGTTCTCAATGTCGCTCTATTTCATAAATTAATCCTACTTGAAATTGCCAAAATCTATTATTCTGAATGTGAAAACAGTGGTGACAGCAGTCTGATGTGTGTTCTTTGATTAGATTGAGAGTATTCATACTGAGATTTATAATGAATAGATGTTCATTCTAACCAGAAGAGAAATTAGGAAAATGCCACAACTGTGGCTTCCATGTGAGTTTGCAAACAAGAGCCACATTTAATTTGTTGTGATTTTCACAAACCTGAGTCAACAATGGAGAAGCACCATTATTGAACCATGAGAGCAAGGATGGCACATGAGCACTTAGTGTCTGAGATGACTCCGAAAGCATGACCAAAGCCTGAGTAACAGACTGCGTCATTCTGTGACCTCTAACATTTATTAGCTGTTTATCATAAATATTATGCTGACTTGTGATATTACATTTCCACATACTACAGGCATTCTTATAAAAATTATAATCATCTCAAGCTTCAACTGAAACTTACACTTTTTTTACATAACACAATGTTTGTCAGGGGGATGCAAGACACTATTTCTGAGCAAACTATACCTCACCTTGATTATCTTTGTTCTCTTCCCTTTTTCCCTAAAAGTTTCTCTAGTTGGCTCTAGTTTTCTCTAGTGTACCACTTGTAATATTTGGTTTCAGTGGGAAAAATTAACAATGGATGAGTCAACTGCTATTGCTTTTATTTAAACAGGTGGAGTGCAGATATAAAACTTAGCTGATAAGCAGAAGCCTATTTGCATGTGACAGTTTTTTTAAAAATATTTATTCATATTTTCTAAGCTAATGTGAACACTGTGCATATCCTTTACTATAAGCTAGGTAGGATTAGTAAACAGATCTGCTAATTCCCAGAATGAGTTTTTTAAAAGGCTGTGTACAAGTCAGTAGAAAACAGCTCATCCCTTTTAAAGCTTGAGACAGGCTAATATTTTCAGGAAAGTTAAGAATGAAACATCAGGAAGCAGTGGCATATATGGAGAAGTGATGCATAAAGGCAGTCTTTTGTTCAGAATTACTCTGCCAGAGAAGATTTCCACATAATGCTGCAATTCAGGCTACTGGCATTGGCAGAAAGTTAATTCTTGAATAAAATACGGTCTGGAAGTTAACCTACTGAGGCTGATATATCAGTTTAAAATAAGAATCAGATTTTGCTCAGAAGTCTACCTGTATCTGGTTCCCCAATACTAAGTTAAGAAGAAAATCACACACATTAAAAAAAAATATATAATCCCAAAACTCTGAGTAGGAGAGTTTGTTATTTCCGAACCTGTTAAGCCAACTAAAACCTAAAAAGGTCTAGGTATCTTCAGGTAAATGCCCCCAAACCCTTCCTCAGTTTGTGGCTTTCTGGGCCATTTGTATTCATTTGCACTCTTCTTTACCTTCTTTATCTGCTGTGATCCATCTGCACAGAAAACGTAACATACTGTCAACTGGTAAACACAGCTGGCTCTATGACAGGTCTGAAGACTGAGAGTTACTTTTTAAAAGTTTTCTTTCTGACAATATCATATGAAGTTTTTCAGGTCACAGAAATAATTTGGTAAGGTTTATGGCTAGGTTTGGGAGAAGGGCTTTGAAGAGTTCAACAACGGACACACTTGAGCTAATAATTCAATATGCAGTTTTTAAAATGTTGTAGCAGGTCAAGAATGTGTGTCAAATTATACCAAAGACATGCTTTCATTTTACCACTTAATATTTGATGTCACCTCATCTTTCCAGCTCCCAGAAGCCTTTCAGACATTTAATGTTCCTTTCCAATGGGTGGAGACAAACTGAGTTTTACAGGGGTCTACAAAATCTAAAAATGTCGTAGATGTGGCTCAAGATAGTATTGTATTTCATATTGTGGTCTTAAAAGCAAAAAGAATTGTATGAACATCTCTTAGATATCTGGATGAGATCCCCATTAAGTACCAAAGTATTCTCCTGGCCTCTGTCCATCCTCATGGCACTCCTGAGGGCCCACTCAAACAAGTGCTGCTTTTGTCATGCCTGGCTCTGGCTGGTGCTGCTCTTCCTTTATCTGTTCTAATATTAACATATACTATACTTTCATAATAATAATAATGAACAAGACAGTGTTACTTAAATGTTCCTTATTCCAAGCTGTCTGTTGCTTCTGGACAATAAAAACTGAAAATCTATATCAATTTAGTAGTAAAAAATTGAAATTGCTGTCTGGAAAGCTGTAGATATACATTATAGGAAATGGAGAGGATTGGGTTTTACAGTTCTTTTAGGTCCTTAGTGAATATGAAAATCCTAGAGATCTTTTAGATCTCAAGAAAATATGGAGGAATGATAGCAAAAGTAAATTGTGTCTAAACTCATCTCAATATATTGTTTTAGAAACTCACTTTGATTTCATAAAACATCAAAATTTCTCTCAAGTAGGATTTTTACAACTTATATCATAATACAGAAGATAAAGATTTTCCAAAAAGAATTTATTTAAAATTAAATTGATAGGACTTATTTCCTTTCTGCATTAAGGAAAAAGTACCAGTGTACTCTATTAAGGGATTTAGAGATGGCTTTTAAATTTATTTTAAAATGTTATAGAAAATAACATCTAGAGGAGGTAATGGTTGAGGATAAATATGAATGTATTTCTAAGCCAGTGTAAAAACATAAAATTTTACATCAGAATATTCTAATGTAGACTTACCAGTCTACAAACACACATGCTCCTATAAAAGTCTGTTATTATTTAACCACTTATGCTATAAAACACATATTTTAAAATACATAGAAGTCTCTAAAGAATTTGACAGTTAACTAGAAGCTGTATTATATCAGCATAGAGCCTGACATCAGTTGGAAATCTCCAATACTTTCTTAGCTGCGAAAATCATTCTCTGAGTTCTCTGCAGTTTTTAACAATTGAGAGAAAAATCTAGCATACTGCAAAACTGCAAATGCAATCTGTGTGAAGACACCATGATCTTGAATGGATTCCTATTTCTGTCTCTTTCAGCAGCTCTTTGTTATTCTTAGTAATAGCTCTCTGATTGCCAGAATATTTCAACAGCAATATTTGAAATTGTTTGGAACATGTTACATCTTGATGTAGCAATTTATCCAGATCCTTGTACTTCTCTAGCAATGTTCCGTCATTGTTGGTTCAGTTTCCATCTGAAGACTTAACTTGATTTATACCTCTTATCCTTTTTACCTTTGCTGCTTGATTTGAAAAACAACTACAAGAATAGTAATTTAAAGCTATCATAATAGCAATAAGCAAAGATATAGAAACTTGTTAATTTAGCAGAAGCAGCAAGCTGCTATAAAAATGAATGTCTTCTCTTTCATAGAATTGTAGAATGGCCTGGTTTGAAAAGGACCTCAAAGATCTTCTAGTTTCAACCCCCCCTGCTGTGGGCAGGGTTGTCAACTACTAGACCAGGCTGCCCAGAGCCACATCCAGCCTGGCCTTGAGTGCCACCTCTTTCTGAAGTTACATAAGATTTTACCAATATGAAGAGAAATACTTGTCCATCCTGCTGCAAATACTGGAGAGTTCTCTAAAAACTTTGTAAGCAATAATAGGTAAAAACTTGCTCAGTCATCAGCTAGAACCGACTCCAACCTTATCCAAAGCCCTAGGAGAGCAGCTGTGAGCTTCCACTTGCACCACAAAACAGGAGCTTGTGTTGTTTTCAAAGAAGAGCCCTAATCACAAAACACTCTCAGTTCGATATCCACAGGTAACTCTGTTCATCAGAATGAACAGTTCACTGAATTCCGTTCAGTGCAATGAAGTAACATGAAGACAATGACTTTGAATTGTCTCACAAAAAGCTGAAGGTCAGAGAAAAGTAGCTAGGGATGCAGCAGATGTCAGAGCTGAGAGCTGGGCGCATCACTTCTACTGTACATTACTTAAACTAATGGGAATTCCTCAGATGAGGAGAGGAGGACAGTGAAGGGGACATAAGCACAGCAGCTTCAATCTGAGAAGGCAAATGAGTGTTTCATCTCTAAAAGGAGAGCAAAGGAAATTAGAGGATGTCTAATTTCCTTTCAGTTCTTGCCACTTTGCTTCCCTAAAGAAGGGGTTTTTCTCTTCACTCAATAACTTTACAACTATCTTTAGCGTAACACTTAACTCTGGGATAGCTTGAACAAACAAATGTAATGAGATGGATGAGAATGACAGGGCAATTGAAAACCTTCAAGATTTGAAGTAATTTCCTCACAGCAGTTGAAGAAGGTAGTGGTCATTAAAAGAGTTTATACATAAAATGCTTTTTCTCTGGCTAATTATTGTTACAAAACAGTGCCAGGGAAAGAAGGAAGGTTAAATATCTCACTTAACAGTCCTTGTTGAGTGCTCCTTTTTTATCACACAGCATTAGCCAGACATTACTGGACAGAACTGCTTTCACATTTATACAAACTGTAACTAAGACATCTTTATGCCAAATACCCATAGACCTATGTTCAGATCTTGCTAAAGGATCTTCAGTAAATTCTGCTTCTTGCAGCTGTTTCTTTCCCTTGAATACACCCTCTGTTACCCAGCTGCTTAACGCTGCTGTTGAACACAAAGGACATTTGAATCAGGCTTTGGTGTCCAGCAAGTCATTTATATTCAGAAGCACATTTTACATATTCATCCTTATTTCCTCATGCTGAATGCACTGTTACCATGACCCCATTACAAAATCTAGAGTGAAAAGTGTGGACATACTATGGAGATCATCAGCTTAAATGGATTTAATAGCCTATGTTTGGGAGAAAACAAGGTCGCTCTGGAAGGAAAAAAAAAAAAAAAAAAAAAAAAGGATACAAAGAGCAGTTAATATTTTCCATACCTGGGTGGCCTTCCACTAGAAGATTTTTCATGGACAGACGACTTTGCCTACAATTTCTCATGGTGTTAACAGCAGATGTGACTACTCAACTCTTCACACTATACAGTGTGTAATGTGGTAGGAGCTTGTATTCCATACAAGGGTTTAGCTGTTGTATGCATATTAGTATGTGCAGTATCTGCTTGGGATGTGGTAGAATGAACTCCTTTGAAGGTGGATAACTGATACATGGTTGGCTTGACCAATTTTCCAGTGAAGCACATTAATTACATCTTGTTGAGAAGTAGGATGCTTATCTGAGGCTGTATCTGTACTGCAGGCAGTATCTCAAGAGACTAACTCTCAGACCAACTGAGGCATTTCTCTGTACTGTGAAAGCACAGTTTGGGTACATCTGAAAAACCTGGTATCTGCTGCTATGTACTTCCTTGGTTTGGAGACGATTATGTAACTTAGTCAACCACAGAAATTGGAGATTTAGTCTTCCCCTCATCAAATAGCAAACACTCCATTGCTTTTGGCACTTTTTCAGCAACAGCAGCTCTCCAGTTTTTCAGCCCTCCCACTCTCTACATACCTCTGTGGGCCGGTTGTAGCAAGGCATGCCATCCTGCTGCTGCCATTGCAGAAAGGCGCAAGTAAAGTGCTGACCCTGAGTTATTCATTCAGAGAGCACCCCAAACCTTTCAGCTGATATAAACAAAATAATTTCTATAAGGACTGAAGTCTTAAAAATTCATACGTTACATGGCTGAAAGTGCAAGAAACAAAAGGAAAGAAAAACTATATGCAGGCTGCCATTCCAGCTCAAAGCAGTAATGCAAAAACCAAACACAAGTCACTCATTCAGACAGTTTTGATTAAATTGTTATGCTAGGAGACTCTGAATACTCTTCAGTAGTTTTAATTCCTTTTCATTCTTTCTATTTTCCATTTGTTTTTCCTGGAATACCAGTAGGAGCTGAGAAATAGCACTCATGATAGACTCTAGAGCAGGACAGCCTTTCAGCTTTTCAGTCTTGCAAGTCTGACTGGGGAAGATGCTTTGCATTGCTTTCACAGTTAATACCATATAGGGCTGGTTGTTACACAGTACACAACTCTTGGGCTAGTACAATATTTGGCATTTTTCTTTTGCACTAGAACTGAATGTATAAATTGCTGTTAACATTTTAACATCAGAAGCCAGAAATTAATTTACAAAACCAAACTAGATGGTTGCTTCTCTCTCATTTGTGATTACAGTACAGCTTGTGTAGAATGGTACACTGCAAACTTCTACAATGTTACAAAGTCTAAGAAGCTCAGGCAAATGTGGCAAATTTAAAGCAACCTGTTAAACTGGACTGTAAGCTGGAACTGAGCTGATACTGAACCCAAACAATATCTGAATGAATCACTATGGAGGTATAACAAAATTTATGTGTACTTTGGAGACAAAAACTGGCCCAGTTTACTGCTCTAATTACTTCTGTCCCAATATTTTCTTTAGATTCTAGCATCACAAGACCAGTTTTATTTTTTCATTTCTTCTGTAAGTGCTTACTTATGTAATTATCTCTGACTCTCCTCAGAGCAAAGGCAGTCAGAACAGATCTCCCTCACAGTCAGGTGATGCATTTATAAATAATTTGTTAAGTTCTGGAACTTCTATTAAGGAGTAACTAATAATAGTATAAAACCTTGAGCACAAATTTTACAAGATACACTCATCTTTTAGCATACTCTAGACCTTGGTCAGAAAAGAAGCAGATTTGTGTCAAGTGTTGGCAGTTGTTCTACAAGCACACATCAGCATACCCAAAAATAATTCATTAAAAATAATTCACTTCTAGTTTAAGGTACTTCAAACTCAGTTCCTGTCGCAGAGATGGCTACCTTGGTTACAGATTTCCAGAGTTTGCACTTTACATTCACCATCAGAAGAGACAGCTCAGTGGGATCAATGTATATAAATTCCTTTCTGAGAGAAGAGCACGTGTTCAGGGAAAAGGAGAGAAAACAGTGCCAGATTCATTATCATCACCACAAACTCTTCACAATATTAGCTTTATGACAGTCTTAACTGTGAATATTTGTAGATACTACGAAAAATCCAATTTTCTTATTCCTTTCATTTCTCTTTTACAATCTGTTCCACTGAGAGCTGGGAAAGAGGGAAAAAGGGTTTACTGACCAATTGTAAACTATTTTCATTCAAAACTAATCTTGTTTGTAGCTGATGTTGGGATGCTTATGGTGATAATGGATTACTCTGCTTTCTGATCCTTTCAAAATCATCCATGTTGTTCCCAGCTGTCATTGGTCACCCAAACCCTGCAGCATAATGCACAAAATACATATTAGTGTTGCACCAAAAAATCTTTAATATCCCATTTTCTACATGAACAAATAGGACACTCAATTAGATTAGAGAGCACAGAATATGCTCTATGTATTTTGAACATGCCTTTTTTTTTTTTTTTTTCTTTATTTATTTTCTGGAGAAAAACTACCTTGATTTTTTTTCTAAAACACTCAGAATTTTTATTCAAGTATGTTTGAGGTTTTTTCTTGACTGAGGATAAGGGGAAGATTGTAAGACAGGTTTATTAACTGTCAAGAATATTTTATATTCCAGTTTCTCTTGTCACCTATACAAGTAATCACATGAGTTTTCAGCTTAGTTCCAATACTTGCAGCCAGACCAATGTCTGCTTTTTTTATTTCAGAATGTCTAGGCTCTGGCTGAGAGAATTCAGAGCTCTGCTGAGCATTCATTGCTTCCATACAAAGCACATACAAAACACATGCTTCTCACATCTGCCAAGAAAAAGAACTATTTGTAGCTCTGACATACTATTTTTTCTCTGCTCTCCTAATGCACGAAGGGATGTCCTACCAGCTTCTCTCATCTGCCCACTGCATTACCTTTCTTCATGTCACACCATTGGCCTGTAGTTCAGAAGACTTGCTGTTTCAGTAACTAGACACACTATCAGAGGAATTCATTTTTATTGCATTATGTCTCCTATTTACACTGAAAACCTGGCAAATGGGACAGGAACACAGCTTTACCTGATTAACAGCTGGCACTGTATCTGGATAGCATCAATACACAGCAGTACAGGGCTACATTTCACAGGAAAGAGATTTTATTAAGGTTGAGGAGAGCCAGGAGAAGTGCTGTGTGTTTCAACAAAGACAGATCTGATGCTCTGTGTCCAGCACAGACTAAGTCTGAACATTAATACAGGTAGGGAAATGGCAGTTGATCAACAAGCTAAATATGTTAGCAGTGAGTCCTTGCAGTGTGTAGTCTTACTGCACATGAGACTATTTCATGATGAGCATAGCCAGTAGGTCAGGGGAAGTGCTTATTTTTCTTTGACTTGGTGCTTCTAAGACCAACTCAGGAATACTGCATCTGATTTCACACTCACCCCTGCTTTCTTTTTTGATAAGATTTGTTTACTTGCCATCTGGCATGGTGACAAACATTTCCCAGTTCTCTGATACTTCACAAAGAATGTGAACATATACAAAGGTGGCTATTAAAGCTACACTGAGTATATGAACCTAACTCAGTGTCACAGTAAAAGAACTGTAGTAAAAGAAGAGTAAAAGAATTTTAGCAGTAAAGGGATAGAATTCATGTATAAATTCTCTTGATGTCAGAGCGATTCTAGAAGTATTTTAGAGTTTTTTTGGACCAAAGAAATGTTCATTATTTTTTATGTGACTAAAACATCAAAAACAAGGGGAGGATTCTGCTGTCCTAAAGCTGATCATATAGACCTCTGTGATAGACACCAAAGGTGAACGGGCAAGGTCCACTTTACAGTCACTGAAAAGAAATACAATAAACTGATTCAAATGTGAGGAGTCAGAGGCTATCCTAAGTTGTTCCAAAGAGACACCTATTTCTCTTCACAACCGATAGAAGGAGCACAATGTGAATATATCTACTCCGCTGAAAATGCAAATCAATTAGTAAGAATTAATATTTGAATGTAAATATTTTCAGTTAACTTACACTGGATTTTTGAGTATTTTTTTTTTTAACTTATTGTTCAAAAATTTATGTAGGACTTCGAAAACATACCGGCAGTTTTAGATATGTCTGCTGAAGCCTCTCACGCCTGATATTGATTGTCTCTAACAGAAAGCACAAAAGATACAGCGAGACTTCCACACATACATAAACATAGCTCTGGCCTCCCATTTCTCTTCCTTCGTACATGTAACTATTTTTCATCCACTATCTTTCATCTTACTCTTCTAACCTGAGGTGATCGTTCATTTGCTTCCCTGCTTTTTTTTTTTCTACCTGATCTTTGATTCACCACTTAAATGTCTTTTTTAATATTTTTAATGGAAAAAAATAGAACTTTGATGATATTATCTGTGTTATTATGGAGTTGCATTCTCTAAATTTATTCTATTGTCTATCAGGTAAAACAATTGTTTTTAACCTCCTAGAGACCACTTACATATCTTTCTTAAATATTCCTATGCAAACTTTGACAAAATCACAGACTAGTTGAGGTTGGAGGATCACTCTGAAGGTCATCTGTTCCAACCCCTATTTAAGCAGGACTCATGGCCCAGGACCATGCCAAGATTACTTTTTAGTATCTTTGAGGATAGAGACTCCACAACATCTCAGGAGTCTTTCAAGTAATATTGTATCCTCCTCCTCTTCAGCGTCCCCCCAGTGCTTTATCTCTGTTTTTCTTTATAGTTTGTCCTCATAGATGGTGGGAATCTAACCTTTCTTGGCAAATTTCTCCATTTAATTTTTCTCTATGTGCCTCAGAGGATTTTTCTTCTTTTTTTCTTTCCAATATCTGTGAACAATTTGCCAGATCCCTTTGTTCCATTCTATTCTCACTGTAAGTTCTGTATGTAACTCTTCAAATACAAATTAAACTACACGCTCTGAATGGACAACTTGTAATTGTTTCCCCTCCATTTGTTTATTCCTATATTTGCAAATTTCCTAGACTCACTGCTACTTTTCCTCATGCATATTGTCAGAAAGTATTGTAAACTTGCCTGATGATAGCCATAATCACTTAAACTCCAGATTGCTACATCTAACCAACATCCATTTGGTCATGTATGTACCTTCCATATACCATGCTTAGAATATGACCCTTAGAAGCAATCTTCAGCTGAATTTCTTGTCCAGTCTTTCACCATCTTTTACTTCTGTTATAAAAACCTCTTTCTCTGACTTTTACAAATGTAGTCTTACATATAAAATCAAATATGAAAGCTACTGCAGTTTTCATCCATTTTGCTTTCTTGTGATCTTCCTTGCTGTATGCACTTTCACATCAGCTTGCCTTCATTTTAAGGACACTCTATCAACTCTATTCAGTACTGAAATACTAGCATTGTCTCCAGCCTTCAAACTTTCTGAATTTTAAGGCAAGAGACTTTTATTTGTTTCCTCATCATGTCTCTTATTTAATGTAACAGTCATACAGACGTTGTGCTATTTACCTTGAAATCGCTCCTTAAACTTTCCTTCCCTAACAGAGAAGGAAGCTAACCATTGCAGTGTTGGTGATACGCTGCTGTTAATTTTGTATTATGACTTTCTTACAGTCTCAGCTTTGTCTGACTGTATTTATTGTTTCCTATACTGCATTCAAATACAAACTCTTGTGATAAAGAACAATATATTTTTTTTAATATTTAACAATGCTGTGTCTTGCAAAAGGATTTGGTCAATGAGTCAGACTTCAGTAATCTATTATTAAGGGCAGTACAAGTTGTGAAATATAACTGTGCTATTTGCATGTTTGCATACTTGCTGTCAAATGTATTACTAAATGCATTAATCTCTTTCTGATATATTTCTGCTAATCAATGCACTAGAAAATATATTGCTGTTACTGTAGTCTTCAAATATTTTTCTGATGTAGCTATAAAATATGTTTTCTGTGGCTCTGGTACTTAGATGATACTCAATGTTGACACCTAATAAGTCAATAGGAGTTGAAATAAGCATTGAGGAATTATCAGTGTCAGTCATTGGCTGGAACTGTGTGGAAGTCTATCAGACTTTGTTAGTTTTTACTCCCTGAAGATCTAGCAGGCAGTCTGAAAAAAAAAAAAAAAAAAAAAAAAAGAAAGAAAGAAAAAAAAGAGTTTCATGCGGACTCTTTACAAATGTATCAGTTCAAACAGAGTCTGGCAGTGGATTAATAACGTGAGTCATGGATATGACAGTCACTGGAACCTTGTTACAGAATCAGACTGGAATGTAAGAACAGTAAATCATAAAATTGTCTGAAAATACATGAGATCTTATTGAAAAGATGTCAGGAAAGCAGTTCAAGATTGTGACATCTCTTGAGCTTCTTCTATCAGGTTTATAAGATTTAAAGGGAAAGTTAAGAGTGAGAAGGAACTGGTAAAGAAATATTTTTTGTTATTTCTACTTGTAGATGACTATTTAAAGTATATATTCTTCATAAATATTATTCAAATCTGTATGGTTTCATACACCCATGTTAAAATTCATAAGTTTAAGAACTGTGGTACCCAGAGGGATCATAAAGTATGTTCCTTTTTTTTTTTCACATAAAAACGGAGTAAATCTCCAAGCTGGATTTTATCCAATGGTTCTTTTTTCATTCTATTTTATTTTTTAAGAGCTCTGCATGCTTCAACTTTTATGGTAACTTAAAATCAATTGATACATTAAGAAACATTGAGTTCATTGCATGGTAATCATTGGTGCAATCTAGCATGCAGTGAGATGACGTATTTCAAGTGAAGAAAACTGCAAAACATGGAAATAATTATTTAGATAGCATGGTAGTCTACTTATCATTGTTTGACATTTATTAGGTATTTCTCAATTCTGTATTTTTGCTAAGTGCCTTCATTTTTCACATTTTCTTCTTCCAATGATGTTCTCTAAAGGAAAGCAAGTTTTCAAAACAACTCTCTCTGTATGACTAAATACTGTATAGAGAACAGCATGTTTATACTCACTTCAGGGTATGCAGTTGAGAAATGTCTGTAGCAGTCCAAAGACCATAGTAGAGCAGACCAACTTAGACAAACTTCATGAATCACAGATTTATCTCCATTCTTTCCATTTTAAGGGGTAAGTGCTATCAATTTATGGCAATATTTGAGACTGCTCTTTTCTTTCTTACCATCAGCCAGTTGTTAACCTACTATTAATTCCCTTCTGACTCACAGAGAACATGAACTGTCATGAAAATTACAGTTAAGATATTTCTAAAAAAATGCAAAACTCTTTGGAAAATATATTTGTCAACAATGCAAACTGATGATCCTTGATTTTCAAATGAAGAATGTAAAGTATTTCTCTTTCAACAAGGCTAGGGGAGGAAGAGAAGGAATAAAATCCTCCTGGATGAAGAGGAAAGAAAATATGATATGTTTTAAAGATAAACATGGAAGCAGTGAGCTATTAGATTTGGCCATAAAAGATCTCCACAGGGAAAGAGGGCACAAGACACATATACACTTAGAACAAGAGGTGCTGTTATTTCTAGGATTCAGTGACTTGCAATCCCATAGTATTTCAACTAGAAGTAATTGGGTTCATATCAATCTTTTCCTTGAAGGTACAAATTTTAAAAAAGCAGCAACAATTATTTACACATTTTGACCTTTCAAATGACTTCATCCATAATAGAGAAACAATGATTAGAAGAGATATAGTCAGTTCTTAAAATATCATTTTAATTTTAAGCAGTTACTTAGAATATATTTCCTTGATATTAACCTGTGATTTGAAAGCAGCGCTTTTAATTTTTTTTCTGGGTTAAATATAAGTTTAGATGATAAAATTTACACTTGTTTAGGTAACTCAAAACAGAAAATTTACTTTCCATAACAAAGTAGAAGAGGAGGGAACTTGAAGGTGAAGAGCTGTACATAACTCACAAGGCAGCATGTTAGAAAGTTTGTAGATCATCTATTTGCAGTAGGCTTGTTTGCAGCCAGTGCTTCAAAGCTTCTCCAAATGTGTGAATAAAGTACATTCTGAAGTCCTGTTGTGTGCAGACCCCAGAAGGAGATTGAACTGAAATTTGACTTTCTCATATAGAGGAAAAGAACACTGCCATAACTGTCTCACCATAGAACTAGTAGATGAATGAGACAGTTACAAAATGGGATTCTTTCACACCACGTTGTGGCTAAGTAGTGCCTTCCCTGGGACTATCTGTGAATGCAGCCAGGAATTAAGACAGGCAGTTTTATCAAGCCTGGATTCTCATGACATTCATACTGTTCTCTTGCACATTGTTTCTGTTTCTCCCAATTTTCATTCATTTCTTTATTCATGAGGTTCCTCCTCTAATCATCTAGTAATATTTTTAAAAATATTTTGATATCTCTCTATCAGCCATGAGTAAAACAGGCCAATAGTTAATTAATAATTAAATATTAATTAATTAATAATTAATAATTAATATTAATAATTAATAATAAAGGCCAATAAGGCCAACAATTACTATAAAATACATTTTTGAAAGCAAACACTTGGACACATAATCTAACTCTCCCTTGCACCAGGGTATGTTCACAAATGTTGGGTACACTCTTAGAGCACTGTTTGTCTGTGGGACACTCCAGTTTTGATCAGTCTGTATTGCATGAGAACTAGTTACTAGGGGTAAAAAAAATAAATCTACAGAGGATCTTGAACTTCATTAATGAATGTATCATAGTATCATAGATTCATAGAATGGCCTGGGTTGGAAGGGATCTCAAGGATGATCAAGTTCCAACTTCCCTGCTGCAGACAGGGTTATCAACCTCAAGTACTGGATCAGGTTGCCCAGGGCCCAATCCAACCTGGCCTTGAACACCTTCAGGGACAGGGAATCCACAAACTCTCTGGGCAACTTGTTCCAAGACTTCACTACCATCTCAGTGAAAAACACTCCCCTGACATCTAATGTGGGTCTTTCCTCCTTTAGTCTAAAACCAGTATCTCTTGTTCTATCACTATCTACCCATGCAAAAATTTGATTTCCCTCCTGTTTGTAATCTCCCTTTAAATATTGGAAGGCCAGTATTTCTCTTCTTCAAACTGAACATTCCCAGTTCCTTCAGCCTGTCCTTGTAGAAGAAGTGCTCCAGTCCTCTCATAATCTCTGTGGCACTCCTCTAGACCCTCTCCAAAAGCTCAACATCTTTCTTGTACTGGGGCTCTCAGATCCAGATGCAGTACTCCAGATAGGGCCTCATGAGTGGACAGTATAACATTGTTCCTGCTGGCCGCTCCTCTTCTGAGGCTGCCCAGGATATCATTGGCCTACTGAGCTCCAGGCACATGCTGCCGACTTATGTTTTTTATCTACCAGGACCCCTATGTCCTTCTCAACAGGGCTACTCTCACAGTTCTTTTCCCTGAGTATATACATGTCTAAAATTATCCCGAACCAAGTGCAAAAACCTTACACTTTGCTTTGTTGAACCTCATTAGGTTTACACGGGCCCAACCTTATGAATTTATCAAGGTCCTTCTGAATGGAACTCCTTCCTTCTGCTGTATCTGCTGACGGTGCACTTGATCCCATCATCTGCATAATTGATAAAGATATTAAAGAGTACTGGTCCAAAGATAGACCCCTGGAGGCACTGCTCATCACTGGCCTACACCTAGATGTAGAGCCATTGACCACAGTCCTCTGGCTGCGATCTTCCAACCAATTCCTTATCCACTAAATAGTCCACCCTTCAAATCCATATCTCTCCAATTTAAAGATAAGGATGTAGTGGGGGACCATCTCAAAGGCCTTGGAGAAGTCCAGGTAGATGAAATCAGTTGCTTTCTCTTTGTCCACCGATGATATCACTCCATCATAGAAGGCCATCAGATTGGTCAGGCATGACCTGCCTTTCGTGAAGCCACTCTGGCTGTCTTGTATCACTCGCTAACCCCTCCCGCACCTTAACACGTCTTCCAGGAGGATCTGTTTCATGATCTTGCCACCTCTTCACAGAAGTGAGTCTCACTGGCCTGTAGTTCCCAAGGTCCTCCCTTTCTTACAAATGGGAGTGAGGTTTCCCTTTTTCTAGTCACCAGGGACTTTTAACATGGATTTCATACCAATACAAAGCAAAGAGGTTTTAATTCCTACTTTGCCATCATATCAAAGAAAATTTGAGGTGATAAATATCCATATCTTTAGACAAAAACACATACCTAGAGCAAAACTGTTGCTTCTGATAACTTATAATACACTTAATTCATGTCTGAACATTGACAGTGTAATTATTAAAGAAATGGTCATCAAACCTGGTGAATGTAAGGAAACATGAAAATACAGCAATAGAATTTATGTTTTGTGAACTCCAGGTATTCTAGGGACAATTCAAGGACCTTGATAGTCTTTTTTCAAATGCCAGCAGCCACTCACTTCTGAGATAGTTACATTTATTTACATCAAGGTACAGGAAATGATCTTAATGCACTCCAAAGTAGACCTTGATCAATTTATTCTTTGAAATAGAGAATGTAATCAACAGCTGAATGATGCTGAGGAACACTATAGGAGTTAGCAGGGTAAGGTTTCATGTTTATGTTTGGAGAATTGCAATTCCTGCATCACAATAATGTGTCTTGGCTTAGCATTGACATGTAGCATCATCAAAGCTTTGCAGAGTTCTCAAGCCTGGCAAAAGCAAGAAAATAATATTTTGAAACATACACTGTAATGAGTTCTATTAGAAGTTTAATGGCCTCTTCATTTGTTTTAACAAAATAAATACAAAGTTTATTTATTTTATAGTGTGCTTACTCAATCACATTTTGGATAAAACTGCAAAATTGCAGTTACATGTGAGTGGTGTTGCCTCTATGGGATTAATTGCTCAGAACAGATGTAGAAGATCTCCCCAGCCTGGCTTGCAGTTGCTGTTCTGTATCAAAAACCTGTCAAGAGGAGCCAGCCAGGATTGCCCTTTGCAGGAGATGCTCAACTTTCAGCCCCTGGGCCCTGTGGATGTTAGAAGAATGACAGGAGACAGACACTGTCTGAGGAGAAACCCAACTGCTTTTCCATATTGCAGTAACTGCCTCCAGAACTGTCTTTCACCATCCAGCTTCCAGTTTATTGTCTGGCCTTGTCGACTTCCGTATGATTTGAGCATGCAGTTGAACTTAGAAGCATTATTATTTCTTTTTTTTTTTCCCAGACTGAAGGTAAGAGCATGACACTATATGTGAATATTTGTGACACTTAGAAGACAGGTAAAATATCTCTTATCTCCCTTCTTCCCATCCCCCATCCTTTCTTGAACCCTTTGTTAGCAAACCAATACACAAAATAAAACTCTGTGCTATATAGTAAAGTATTTACTGACAGTTGAGAGGTGAAAGAGAGAAGAGGAAAAATATCTCTTCTTTCTTCATGAAATATTTAATTTCAAGAAGAGCCAAACAGTTTTACAACTTTTGCTCCTGTTTAGAAACAGAAGACAATTTAAAAATATATATTTATTCTTCAATTTTGATAAGGAGTTAAAATGTAATATTATCACAAACTTGTTCATTAGCTATATTTAATAGTTAAATTCCTCAGTTTTTCTTTACTCAGATTTATAAATTCTCAATAGCTAAATTTGTTTGCTTGAATTGTATGAGAAGAAGATATTTGTCTGTGTACAGGTAACTAACAAAATTAATACAAAGCAAAATGAAAAACTGCTTTTTGTCTGTTTGTTTGTTTGATCTTAGTCTTTAAGTGGCATCCTTTACAGTGATTGCTAATAAATATATGATTTTGAAAGCACCCTAAATAGGAGTGAGATTTTATTTCTCACTATTCTTCACTTATCTACTAGTAATCACAAAAAGTGTAACAAAGTTTTAAAGCCAGTCTTTTAAAAACCTGGGTTTCAAAAGGGAGCAACTTGATACTTATCTTCTTCAAAATAAAGACTCTAGCTGATTCCATTAGTTGTAACTGAATGTCTCAGTGATACACATCATTAAATAATTATGATTTATTTTGTAGTTTGCTATCTCTATTCCTGCTTTTTAATGCCTCTGTTCTTATAAACTAGTATGAATAGGCTTTGATATAGTTAATTAATATTTTTCCTTAGTGTGCAATTTATTTCGATTCTTTTCCAAATAAACAGTAACTTCTCAGCTTATGAAGAATATGTATTAGGAGAAATCTTAGGTTTATCACTCCAGCAGAATTCTGAGGCTTTGTCATTTATACATATCTAAAGAAGGTATATAGCTGCTAAAATTAATGCTTAAAAATGCTGCCAACAGTGTTTTGAGACCTCTGTATTTCAAGTTTAAATCAGTTTCTTATATGAAATATTAAAAGAAAATCTTATTGGAAAGAATTATTCCTATTCTGACTTCTTTGTCTCTGTTTCAACATGTCTGTTTTATTCCTCACTAAAAATTGGTTACTAGGAGAGAGAGCTGCTTTTCTCTTATGTGTTGTAATCCATCTCTTGTTGGGCAAAAGACCTCAACACTGTTAGCCCTGTACAGAAGGCTCATTTTTGGGGTGTTTTTATCCCCTCTTTATAGTTCTTGGAAGCTTCAGAACCTGGAAAAAAAAGTAATTGAAAAATAAGAGGTTTTCTTTTTGGAAACATTAACAGTATCAAACTCTTTCTCAAAACAAAGACTTTTTTTCAGCATTATTATTATATTATTATAATATAATATATATATATAATATATATAATATAATTATATATATATAATATAATATATAAATAAATATATATATATAATATTATTATATTATTATAGGCCTATTGCTATAGCTCAGCCTTTCTTCTTTTCTTAAAAGTGCAGACATGGTTTTATTTTTGTGTATCCTGAGTGCAGCTCTAGATGATGGCTGCTTGCTTTCTAATGCAGTATTTGAATAGTAGGAAGTCTGATTCCAGGCAAGAGAACAAAGCTTAGTCTTGTGCTTCTATAGAGAGTTTTGTCCAAAAAATCTAAAAAGTAAGTGAAGTTTCTACTAGAAGATATGGCAGCTAGAGGCTTCTAACTCCATTAAGCTGATATGTTGTGGTTTTTTTCAATGCTCTGCTATGTGACTGTTCTTGCTTTGCCCATTTGTTGTCTATGTAAGAGATCCTCTATCTAATGCACTAAATTGTTTTGGTTTGCAGGAGTTTAAAGAGGTTTTTAGCCATGTGTACTCTTTTTAACCTATTTCTTTTTTCTCTCTCTTTTTTTTTTTTTTTTCTTCCCATGTCTGTACAGGATATCCTTCCAATTTTGTTCAGACTTGGTTTTCTCCCAACTGACTTTTTAAGGAAAACTCATACCAAAATGACTGGTTTTAACTAGTACCACATTTTCAGCATTTTTTTTACAACTGCAACTACTTACTATTTTGCAGCATAGTTGGCAACCAGCTGGCTAGCAGCCGATTTTATATGTGGAACATCAAAAACATGCACTTCTTCAGGATCACAACAGCCCTCGTGTTGTATATATACATTTGCACAGGAGTCGCATCCTGTATTTCATACATGCATTAAAGAATCCTTGAGTCACCTCCTGTAAAATATATATCACTATGCTTGTGTTAACTCCAAGCTTCGGGTTAGAGTACACTGCACTATAGACAGGCTTTCAGAAATGCAAAAATAAATGGGTTAGGCCAGATACTCAACAGCTTAATAAATGAGACAGCAATGTTGCATAAAGGAATAGAGAGACAAATCTTAATTTTCTTAAATTGACTCTGCAGGTCTGTGAAAGGCAAGTGCTACTGCTAGTCTACCACTTTATTTACAAGGCCATGGGGCCCGGAGAAAGCTGCCTGAAATTAAAAGAATTTATTAACACTGCACATACTTTCTTTGTACATGATTAATAACTATGGGTTTGAATATATCTCCTTTCCAGGCTGTCACACATTATTCACTGCCAACCACGAAGCTTCAACCCATGAGGGAAATAGTATAAAACTTTAAAAATGTGCTACAGCTTTGATTAATTCATTTTATTGAGGTAATGGATGTAGAAGAATTAAATCAGGCTTTAATTATATCTTTTTCTATTTTATTCTCAGAAGAAAACTAACATACTAATAACCTCACCAATTTCTAGGAATAAGAGTGGGATTTATTTCCTGAAATTCTTAGTACATAGAGCCATAACATGACTTGGGTTGGAAGGGAACTTAAAGATCGAGTTCCAACCCTCTGCCATAGGCAGGGTTGCCATCCACTGGATCAGGGTGCTCTAGGCTCCATCCAACCTTACCTTGACAGTCTCCAGGGACAGGGCATCCACAACCTACCTGAGTAGCCTGTGCCATTCCCTCATTAGCCTCTGAGTAAAAAATTTTCTTATAACATGTAACCAAAATCTCCCATCTTTTAGTTTAGGGTGATTCCCCCTTGTCTTATCACTATAAGAACATGTAAAGAGTTGTTTTCCTTCCTGTTTATAAGCTCTGCTCAAGATCTAGAATGGTGCAATGAGGTGTCCCCAGAGCCTTGTCCTCTTCAAGGTAAACAAGCCCAATTCCCTCAACGTTTCTTCATAGGAGAAGTATCCAGCCTTCTGATCATCTTCCTAGCTCTGAGAGAGGGCTCAGTGAGGATGAGAATGTTGTGGTTTTTTAGTCTACAAAAGAGAAGATTCTGAGGAGACCTTATAGTGGCCTTTCAATACCTGCAAGAAGCCAGAAAAGAAATCTTGATCAGGGAGCATAGTTGCAGAACAAGGGGGAAAAGTTTTAAACTAAAAGAGAGTAGGTTTACCTTAGATGTTATATGAAATTTTTCTTATGAGGGGGTGAGGTTCTGAAATGGGCTTCCCAGTGAAAGTTGCCCCATTCCTGGTGGTGTTCAAAGCCCCATGTGTGGTGTCACTTTACATAGCATGGAGTTGAAGCTTTATGGTCTTTGAGGTCCCTTCAAACCCAAGATATTCTATTCCATATTCTAAGTATTCTTATTTGCTTACAGGATCTAATGTCTAATGAAAACATCAGCATTCCACTTGTGTGTAGTGCATGGAGGAGAATCATAACACTTGCCCAAAATTTAAATTATTAAGTGTTATTTTTAAGAAAGACCTTTAATTAAGTTATCTTGCCTTAGAGGTGACAGCACAGCAATGGTTGCAATTTCTTAGGAGTGTGAAGGCAAATGCTTTCAGTGAATTTTCTGCAAAGGATCTAAATATATGAAATGTTTTTTATTTGAATAAAATATTAAAAAGAAATTCAAAAGAAATCTTAATTATTATATACCTATATTCTAATACGTCATCTCTGGGCTAGCTGGCACACAAGATATGTAATTTCCATATTGCATACTTTCCCTTTAAACAAATATGACTTACAAATATGATAACACAAGTTCATGAGATATTTACTTGCTGAGGAAAGCTGTACTAGCTGTGCTCATTCAGTGCTCATCATCTCATCTTCTACATGCTGAAAAATCAAAAGTCTACAAGACTTGCTGTATGGGAAAACACAGAGACCAAGTAACTTCTGGCTCTGGTAAAACACAAAGTGTACTCATCACTTCACGTGAAATCAGAGACGACGAGTAGTAGCTTCTAATGCATTAAATAAGGAAGTACTAAGTAGAATAAAATCATGCTATCTTTCAATATGTCATTAAAAAGACTATTATTAGTCTATTATGTCCCACTGAAATAAAAATGCATTATAAAAGTAATATGAATAAAACAAAAAAGATTTAGTGAAATTCTATTTATGCAATTCACTGCTCAGCCAATTTTCTGGACTAACAGAATCATAGAATCATAGAATCATAGAATCATAGAATCACCACAGTTGGAAAAGACCTAAAAGATCATCCAGTCGAACTGTTCACCTATTCCCAATAGCTCCGACTAAACCACGTCCCTCAATGTTTTTCAATGTTTTAAACAATGTCCCAAATGTTTTTCATTTACAGAATTTTTCAGGCTTTTAAATGTTTTGCTTCAAAGTAAATCTGGCCTCTTTCTTTTGCCTTCTTTCATTTCTCCTTTCCTCTTTTTCCCTGCAGAGGATCAAAATGGATAAAATCCGCAGTCAGGACCCTGCAGAGGGAGTGTTGATACTTCATTAATCTATCACTTTAGCTGATGAAAATGAACTAGAGAAAGTGACAAAGTGCAAACACCCTGTGGGTAAGGGATATTGTTCAGCAAGTGCTCTTGAATAGACAGTACAAACATTAAAGCTGCCCCAGACTAAGTTAACAGTATACATCAAAGTTGTCAGCTGGAGATGATTGTGCATGAGAATAATTACTTGTTCATTGGTCTAGAAGAATAACAATAGAAGTGTTCAATAGATAAACCAGAGTGGGATGTACAAGAGACAAGTTCAAATCCCTCCATATGTCAGAGGCCACACTCAGCTCAGCTGGTTTAAAATTCATTTTAACTTTATCTTCCTATAACTTTCTCCTATATACATGAAAAATGTATAGAAAATATTTTTTGGGAACAAAACAAAATGTTTTCTAAATTTCAATTTCATAAATTTCCACAAGCTTGCATTTTCTTGTAAAAAGATAAACAGAAGCATACACTTTCTAATTTATTTTTCAACATTCATGAAATAATATGAAATAAACTGCAAGTATGGTCAGTCACAGAATTTTTTTTTGTTCTTGGAATAATGGTGAATTTCCACTCTTGGAAGGTAAATGTTTAACTGCCTGTTCTAAACTGCAATGGCTTTCATGCTTAACAATTGCGTGGCACATCACCTGTGAAAGTAGACATAGGGAGTACAGGGGAGGAGGAATGGTGTAGCCCTGTTCTTGTCAGACAGGCTGTTGCTTCAGCTCATCTGAACGTGCTTTGTCTTAAAAAACAAATGAAATACTAGGAGCATATCTACGTTGTGCTTTACCCATCATGAGATAAACACAGTGACAAGAGGTGCCACAGTATTTCCATCTACCTGAAAAATATACTGAAGATTGAATGGTATATTCACTTCACTATGTTCATATCCGGTATTTGGTCTCCATAAGTGTTCAGAAAGTGTCAATGAATGTCAAGGGATGCTAATTTTTCAGCATGGAGGAATTCAACAACACACCTTTGCTTCATATGCAATTCCACATCAGATGTAATTCTGACAGACTGCCCCTCTGTTGCCATCTGTTGCACGACAATAAAATGTAACAGAATATTGGTGGGAACATTCAGCCCTCTACTGACATACCCCAACATTTGCCTCTGATGTCGTCGTCCAACATAATAAAATAGAAGGTATTACTTTCAGAGTAGCCATCACAAAATAGCATGCAATCACTGTGACCAGATCCTTCAGTTAACAAGACTGTTTGCACAGTAGTTTTTCTGAAGCTCCTTTGTAGGTCTGGAAGGCAGTTACTAGCAAGAGGAAGTTTTGATGTTTCTGTTTACAAGTATAAGAAATATGATGTTTGGCACATCTCCTAAATTCAGGATCTTGCCTGACTATGAAATATTGTGAACTACAAATGAGGCTGTTTCAAATGAGTGGCCTGTACTACTATTCTCAAAGTCCTTGTAAAAAATACTCCTGGAAGTTTATACTTGTTTCAATTATGAGCAAATGAGATACACAGTCATTTATAAATATATAGGAGCTAACTGCAAAGTTGTGTGGCTCTGTGTGGGTGCTGGAAGGCTGATGCAGACTCAGATCCCTGAGACTGAAAAGCCCGAAGATGAGATAAATCAGCATAAAGAGTGGGGAAACATCCATAGCAGCATGGTATACAGACATGCATCTTAAAATAAATGGCTTAGTAGAGGGAAGATACTACAGGTATACAGACTTGCATGCAGTCCATGGTAATACCATCTGGGGAGAAGAAAACATTCTGAGGCAGTACTGACTGTATAGTTATATCTGAAGACATTTATATCTCAATTAAACCTTTCAAATACATATGCTAACACAACCCTACTTTCCTTTTGAATGAGAGCAGACTCAGCTCAGAGTCTGTTATCCAAGTCTGTAAAAGCATACAATGTGAAGTATTTTTTTAATGGAAAACACTCCATAAAATAAATCTGTACTGTTTTATTGTTTTATTTAGTTGCTCTTTTTAGAAATATTTTCCATTGTGTTTTATATATTTGGAAACTAAATAAATGATAGATTTAATTTTAAATCAGTCTGAATATTTTTTTAGAGGACTGAGTACTGTAGTGTAATGAAAAAAGTTTATTTAAACTCTGTATTTGTAATTAATTGTGTCTTTGTATCTCCTTAATAAGAACATTAAAAAAAATGATTAACATTGTGAGTGATTTTAAAGTGTTCGTGGCTTAAATATTCTGTTTAACTTCTGCTGATTTTTCTCTGTGGTTTGCAGTGGAACTCAAAAAATATATATATAAAAATTCCATTACAGATTATTTTCTTTTATCTCAAGATTTGGTGAACTTAATATTTAGGGAAAACATGAGTTAATGTACACAATTCCACTTTGTTATTAACATTAGATAATTTTGTGCTGTTATCTTTTTGACGGTCTAAAAAGAGAATCTGTAATCACACAAATCAACTATTCCCATATATCTGCAAGCCCAAATAAATTCTTGGATACCAGTTTGATGAGCACTGAAAGAAGTTGAAGTTGCATGCAGAGCAGAATTGATTGTACCCTTATAAATTCTATCAACTACAAGACCTATAGATTTTGTGCATAAAAAACTAAAGACATGAAACAGGTAGTTAAACACATACACCAAGGTCAGTCTTCTACTTTTCAGAGATTTGTTATTTTAGAAGCAGCAGATGAAAGATAGGATAGCTTCCTCCCCACCTCCCTGCATTTTAAATAAATTAGAGCTGTAAAGCTTAAAAAAACTCAACAAGAGACTCGAAAAGATGGCTTTATGTGGTGATTTTCTATCACATTCTATTATTATTAAAAATTTTAGCCAAATCAGCAGAGATACATAAATGAATGAGACATATACAGGAATCCTTGGCACTATGGTTTTTGGAATTGCTGACAAAGGAACAAAGCTGCAAGATTTTTTTAGTAGCAGCACTCCCAGAAACTCGGAAACTCTTAAAGTCTGCAGATGAGGCACAGAAGGCAACAGCCTCTGGAAGTAAAGTTTAAGAATCAATGACGTAGTTTCTGAGTGATTTAATAATACAAAATCATACTTACTGAAAGTCTCCAGCAACAACTATCAATAAGATTGATCAAAAATGAGAACCAAGATTTTATTTGGCAGGCGTCACATCCAATTCCCTGGATTATTTCGCCAGTGGGAAGAGAGTGATTACAGCATATGTCACTGACACAGGTCACGTGCATCAAAACAATTTCTTAAATGTATTCTGAGCAAGATGCTGCACATATTATTTATTATCATATGTTCGAAACAAGCAATGTATTTGCGTATGACTAATCAGTATTCCAGAGATAAATTAGACTAGGAAAGGGTAAATTAGGTTGAACAATGTTTTACAAATTTTGGGGAATGTAAATTAGCATATGAAAGGATATACAACGTGTCTCATCAATGCATCCATTGAAGGATGGGATATGAGGGCTTGCAAGATGGCAGAGGGTCTCCCCAGCTGAGGGGAGTTCCAAAAGCTGTCCTCCAGCATCCTGATTTTAGAGCCGTTTTACATGTGGTTTGCCATGAGAAGAAAAGAGGGGGATGGCGAAGGGAAGAGGGAGCAAACTGTCACAGATAAACAGACTGAAATATAAACAAGGGTATGAAAAGCATGTGGCTTGTGACTTTGCAGAAAAACAGAGAAACTTCTGTTGATGCCTCCATGCTTTTGCCAAAGGTGGCATATTCTCTTTTCTCTAACAAATTCTGGCCATAGTTCTGGCCCTTGACCTGCATATAGTTAGGCACAGATAAGCAGAGGGGAATGACAGAGGCACAGCTATGGACTTATCTGGCCTGAACGGCTGAGGGGAGTTCTCATTATCAACCAGAGGACGGCTACAGGACTTACATTCCATCCCATTCTCTGGTCTTCCAAGACCTCTCCCCTTCTTCAGCAGGCCATAGTCCTCAGTAGAGGAGACACTGGCAAGGATGGAGCTCTGGAGGCAGGAACAGAAATGCTCTCTCAGTGTCTCACTTCAAAAATTGATGTGGTACAGCTTATTTGTGTGCACATTGAAAGAAACACTCAACATCTGAATGAGAACTTCCATTTGGTGATTGACAAGTTCATCTCTAGAGGTGAAAATAGAAAGTACCCAGTATAACATAAATTTTTCAAAAAAATATTCCTTTAAATATGATCTCCCTTTTTATTTGTTTCTAGAGTACTATAGCTTTATATCATGTTTAAAATAATATGCCAGAAGTCAGCACCTCATCTTTAACATAATTTTTTTACATGTTTATCCACCATCACTGAAGAAAGATTTGGGTTTATATTTAAATCCAAAGAGAGAATCTCTAACACTGAAAGTTATTCATCTCTATATTGTTTTCTACTGAAAGGTCCTCTTTAGGAAAAGATTATATTTGCGTCACTCACAGCTAAGATGATGTATGATCCCATACTCTGCTTTATGTAGGACTGCTGCCTTTATTCAGCAGGCACATGTGGCATGCCTTCATGTATGGTTTCAAGTCTATCTTCATATGCATCATGCAATTTGATCAAGATCTATATCAAGTTGATATAAAGATACAGATATCAAGCAATGGTTCATCAATCTTTGTTTAAGTCTCACTTCCAAGAATATATAAAACTATACTGTAACAATTACCCACCAAAAGAGATATTAGGTAAATAAATAAATAAATTAGTAGTTGTTTTATGTGCTCAGTGAACGAAAAAACTAATTTGATGTGTGGTTAAAGCACCTCAACTGACCACTGAAGATACAAAAAATTGGTGTCTAAAATACATTTGTCCAGCCTGTAAAGGTATAAATGGTACCTGCTACTTGACGAATGTTTTACTTCTCCCTTCAGAAGGTTTTAAGGATGCTTTTAAAACTTCATACTCTCCTACCTATCAAATCTCAACTGTTCATCTCCTCTCTGACAAATCAGTCAGATTAAATTTAATAAGAATATATCCTAAGGCTCTTATTCCAAGAGACTCTCACTCCTTTCCATTTTTCATTCTCAATTCACTGAAATATTTCAAATCACCATTCAAAATGTTTAGAAGTGTTCTGCAATTGTTATAGTTTTCACATCCAAAAAACATCTTAACTCTAATGCTGAGAATCACATTATATTCCTTTTCACCAGATGCACTGATTCCTTAAGGAACAGTATAAAAGTGTATGTAATTCAACAAAAGCAGCAGATATTGCCAGACACTTAACTGCTTATCCTTTTGAACCACAATATGAAAACTGATTAGTTTTTCAGTATTCACGAAATCCCTTGTTTGGTTTGCGCATCCATCCAAATATATGAAAAATCAGTTACTGATAATATAACATACTTACTATACCTTTGGTCCTGCTGTTTTGTTGTTGTTGTTTGTTTGTTTGTTTGCTTGTTTGTTTTTCTTTTCTGACCAGTGATTTTTAATTATTATTATTTCAACTTCACTAATTTAATCACAGTGAAGTTCAAGGTAAGTACAGAGCACGTATTTTTTAAATGATGTTTCTAGACTTACGTGAGCCTAATGGAATAGAAGCTCTAATCCAGCTCATTAGTGACCCCAATTCTTCTATCAAATTCATGAAAACTTTGTAAATATACATTTAAGTTGTGTTATGACATTCATGTCTAGAAAAAGGGACTTGATCAGTTCATATGAAAACTACCAGAGTAGCTCCATTAATCAGATTTTGTTTCTTTGTCAGATCTGAATGTAAACAGTTGAGCAAGTGTGAGTTTATGAAATGTGTTTATTATGCTACCCTTTTAACCTCATGAACTGTTTAGTATATTCAATGTAGAACTGCATTAATCACTCTTTTCTAGGCAACACTCAGTGTAAAAACTTTGCATTCCTTGAAATCTCATAATAATAATAAAAATAAAGAAAGAATGTAGTCAATATATCAAAAAGTTCTGGACAAAAGTGATTTTATTCTTTTTTTTTTTAGTATACTCTGTGAAGGTAAGTCAGTGCTGTCTAGAGTATGGTCTCGTAGACTGCACCAGCATTGTCCTTAATTTTTTCTTTATTGGAAAAAGACATTGGCCAGTGCACTGTTGAGCCATTGCTTCCCAGTTTAGACAAGCTCAACAGTACTGAGAAGGAGTGATGGAGTTTAGAAGGTAATTCCAAATACAGGCAAAGCAGTAGTAATCTAATTGGCACAGGCGTATAATAGCAATAGATGGATGACCTGGACACCTGGGTGCCATTAAAACACTTTGTTGTGGGGGAAAAGACAAAAGTTCTGAAGCACTCAAGTAAGTTTCCCATGAAGTTGTCCAAGAAAGGTTGATAACTCTTCTCTACCAATGTGTTACCTGTTTTCTGACAATGTGTCCGTCATCAATGCTGTATGAAGCTCATCACCACAGTTATGTACTTTCCTAAGGGGCAGGAGATGAAAGTTTCAAACCTTCCCAAGCTAGAAAGACCTTTAAACTTACTCTTCTTCTTGTATTCTAGCCTTTAAACTGCTAAGTAGCTCTTTCCAAGTCTGTGCTGGAATATGACCAGTTAGAGTGCTGGTGAGTTACTCTGTATTCTTACTACAGAGTTGGCTCATGAGTGACGTGGTTGCACTGTTCTTTCCCATCAAGCAATCTAGATGTGTTTTTAAATTAACTTAATTATGTATAATTGCAAAATATTTTAGGATAAACTGAGATTAAGAGTTCCTCAAAATCTGTTTCTCTTTACAATTAACATGTGAATTGCAATGAACCAGTTCATGAGCCTCATCTTTCATTCCATTCACCTGGCAAATACTCTTCACAGTATACGAAAAATGATTCATCACGCTGGTCTCAAGGAGGAAACCTCAAAGTTATTTTACATGTACAACAAGTAGCAAAAGGTAAACTCAATTTATTTTATCTTCTTATTCATACACTGTAGTTGTCCAAATGAGATGATAATCTCAATATGAAGAGCACTCTGGCCTGTTTAGCAAAGCTAGAAAAGAGATGGATGAAAAAAAAAAAAGGAATAAGAAAGTCAAAAGTGTGAAAGAGGGTAGAATTTTAATGAATGAGTGGATATACAGTGTATATATTGTATAAAGGCAGTGGATATTTGGTACCTTCTGATAAAGGATTATACATATTTATTATGGGAAACCCAGATATAGGAAAGCTGGTTTGCTAAATTTAACCAGCCTTGAAAATGTCTCAGCATCAGAATAGACACAAAGGAGTGAATCAAAGTCCCAGAGTAACTTATCTCTCAAGAAAAAAATGCATAACGTGAGAAAAAACATGGGGTAATTTTTCATTTCGTAGACAACTTTGCCAACTTTAGGCACTGTAGGAAATCCTGAACTAGACATTTCATTTAGGCATGATACACATTTACACCTATCCAGAATAGGATGAATCTATCTCAGGTGAATTTGTGTAAACTGCTTTTTAAATTCATTTATGCTTGCAATCATGATCCCTCAACAGTGGATCCTGCAGTTTAATTATGTGCATAATGAAAATGTACTGCTTTAAAACTTTCTACTTGGTCATTTTTGTGTCCTGAGAAGTAACAATAACTTCTGTGTATTCCCAGTTCTGCTATGAGTCTACACACCCACAAATTCTTTCACAGTTAATTGCTTTCCCAGTGTGTATGTACATATGTGTCTATGTACAGACTCTAATGCTTATATACGCAGTTCATAGGGTCTGCAAATCTCTGCTTTTGAAAACTGTGTTAATTTCATGAATTTGCAGTAACTGAATGCCTGACTCTATTGGTTTCGACTAAACGGAAGCAATGTCTAAGATTTTGCTTGCATTAATTAATATTGTTATGAAATATATGGAAAAGTTGTACTGTGGACATGTACTTTTTATGCAGTAAGTATAGCACAGTTTCTCTAACTTGATTTGGACCAGTGATTATGTAATGGCTGGCTAATGAGAGGATACCACACTTGGACACAATCGGATTAACATGCATTTACCTCTGAGTCCACCAAAGCAGTGGAGATAACAACAGCATATCCAAAGTATATAGTTTTCTCTTCTTTACTATTTTAGACTTCTATAAATGCCATTCCACGCTGAGTTACTATGTTTTGCTAGGTTTATTACAGATACTAGATTTAAACTAAACACAAAAAATCCACTAGATGGCATTTGTTAGCTATAAATGAATTAAATCAGATCCTAAAAAAAGAACTAAAGGGAAAAGATTTTCCTACTAACATCTGTCGTATGTATTATTTCAAGTGAATAGTTCTGTTATTTATAAAGGAAAAAAGGTAATATTAAACCTGGATGGTAATCCAAAACATCACAGACATAAAGGATTTTATGGAATAAGTAAGCACGGTTAATCCTACAGCAGAATTCCTGGAAAGGTAAAAAAAAAAATGTATTTAAACCTGACTGATGGGTGAACAAAAATTTCCTCAGAGCTTTTCAAAGGTAAGTTCTGTTTCACTTTCCTGTCAGAGAAAGTGTATTCCAACATGTCCAAGAGTCTCAAAACCATCCTTCTTCCCGGTAGGTTTCATTTCACCAGGATCCCACCTACACTGTAGGGTCTCAGACCAACTTCTTCCATCTAGCAGCATCTCTGCACCTGTGGTCCAGTGATCCCATCCTGGTTGCTGAAGCTATGTGGGCTCCATCAACCATCTCCCAAGGATCTGTAGTGCAAGAAGCACTGCAGGTACATAAACAGCTTTCTTACACACGCAGATATGAGTATATCTGGGTTTACTCACTTCCAGCAGTGAGCCAAATGTTCCTCTTAGTGCATTTTCTGCATATTCCTGTGTATATAACTGATAATATATTTTTTGTCTGTTTTGGGGCAAAAGTAAATAAATACATAAGTAATAAAAACATAAATTAACTCATTTCTAAAACCACTGTTGTTCTTCATGCCTCCTCAATCAAAGAGATCTTTTCAAGAATAATAATAATAAAAAGTCCCTCCTCAGCTTTCCTGTAGGCCCCCTTCAGGTACTGGAAGGCCACTATTAGGTCTCCTCAGAACTTTCTCTTCTCAAGACTGAAAAACCCCAGCTCTCTCAGCCTGTTCCCTGCAGGGGAGATTCTCCAGCTCTCTGATAATCTTTGCCCTGCTCTGGACTCATTCCAACAGCTTCCTGTGTTGAACTGGACACAGTACTCCAGATGGGGTCTCACAAGAGCAGAGTTCAGGAGCAGAATCACCTCCCTTGACTTGCTGATCACACTTCTCTTGATGCAACCCAGGATACAATTGGCATTCTGGGCTGCAAGCGCACATTGCTGGCTTATGTTGAATCTTTCATCAACTGACACTTCCAAATCCTTCTCAGGGCTTCTCTTAAGCCATTCTCCACCCAACCTGTGTCTGTGCTTGGGACTGCCCTGACCTAGGTGCAGGACTTTGCTCTTGGCCTTGTTGAACTTCATGAAGTTAGCATGGATCCACCTCTCAAGCCTGTCAAGCTCCCTCTGGATAGCAGTCCTTCCCTCTAGCGTGTCAACTGCACAACTCAGCTTGGTGTCATCTGCAAACTTGCTGAGGGTATACTAGATCATACTGTCTCCATTTGGACCTTGAGACATTGACCACAACTCTCGGAGGTAAAACAACCCAGCCAATTCCATATCCATTGTGTCGTCCATCCATCAAATCCACTTTTCTCCAATTTGGTGATGAGGATGTAATACGGGACATTGTCAAACACCGTGCATAAGTCACAAGCAGCTCTGTTGAGAGTCACGTGCTAGAACTCTCCCCTTCCCTTTGGAGATGCTTTGATGCTAGAGTGCCCTTGCTTGGCCCTAGATGTTCACTCTGCTCATCTGAATCTGGCTCACTGACTTGACTTTCTGGATGGGCCTCATCATGCTCTGACAATCCCAGGCTATCTAACCTGGTTCCTCTCATCAGGTCTGATCCTGAGCCCCTCTTATCCATTACCCAATCCTATGAGTGGACAGCCCAGCCTCTTGTTAAATTTCTCTGTGCAAAGAGGGCACAGAACTATAAACTAATAGTTCACACAACACGTGATTTTTCTCTGCAAAAACAGGATAAGTAATCCCATTGAAAACATTCATCACAAACCTCAACTGTAGTTTGAAACACTTGCTTGAAAATAAGCCTTCAAAGGCTTATAAAAGTTGTTTTTTGCCCCATTTCCTGGCCTTGCAGCCCAGTGCCTCCAGACTGAACAGCTCTGCCCTGCTGAAGGAGTCATGTGGTTGTAGTGTGGTGTGAGGGCGAGGGCTGGCCCAGATTGTGATCTTGGGAGCTGCAGGGCATTTCCAAATCTTCTTGTTATGTTTTGTTTTCAGCATAAGGCTTTTCAGCTGTCAGGTGTTCTTTCTTTCCAACAAAAATACAAGATTAAATTGTCTGAAGAAAACAAGCACATTCCAAAAACTTTCCTTCTAAAGAAAACTCAATATCCTGTCGGAAAAATAGCTTTGGTGGAAAACAACCAGCAAAAACCTTGTGCAGTTTTATCCCAAGGTCAACCATTTCTTTTTAAACCTAGCCCATGTTTGCAAAGCAACAACCTGCAATTGTTCAATGTAAGGCAATGAAAAATAAAATGGGAATCTCGTTCAAATGTTCACTGAAGGGACTGTGTCAAATGTTAACACAGAATAATTTATCAAGCATCTGTTTGTTTAATTAAGACGACTGAGACACAATTAGGCAGGCAATTCAGTTAGCACTGCTGTTGATCTGCTTTGGGCATTTTGCCAATCGTTTTAAGAAACCAAAGAAGTATGTGCATATCAACAGCTTATAACATTAGCACTAATACGTTATTTAAAATGGAAATTACATTCAAAGCCTATTGCAAAGCATTCAAGTGTGTTTAAATTATGGCATCCTGATACTATGTATAAGACAGAGCTTATACGTGATTTTTATTGATATAACTTATTTTCACATTGAAGAAGAGAGCTGAAGAGCTGACTGCTATCGATGCTGACTTTAAGAACATTGAATATTCTTTGGTGATCATCATGTTACATAGTCCAATGCCTGTATTTCATATATTGCCATTAAAGAAGAATTGCAGGCTTCTTACTGAAATGCAAAGGAAACAACAATGAAAACTTAACTGAGATTTTATCATGATACTATACACACATACATAAAATAAAATTGAAGAAAGCCTTCTTTGTCCCTTATTTCCAAACATCATTAACATAATGGAGAAGAGGCAATTGAATTACACAATGGGTGGGAATACACATAAATGTTAACAAATGAGTGCTCAGTGTTCAGAGAGCATTGCCTAGCCATTTTTTACATAGAGAGGGGTGATAGCTCAGGCGCTAAAGAGATGATATTTTAATGTCAATAGAATTCAATGATGAGGCAGGTATTTCTGCAATTTGTGCATTTAGCAGTGGTACTGGTCTTTTTAATCCAAGCTTTCGAATTTCAAGCCATCTGAAAATGAACCCCTCATAGAAGGAACCTGCCCACTGTGTAAAGCAAACCTCAAATGTTCCCAGAGCTGTTTATTCATTCTTGGAGATTCTTGGAAAAAAACACCATCCATAGTTCACTACTGTCATCTGGTGGCCACCTTGAAAACAAATCTCATTTTTTAAAAGTTTTTTTCACTCATAGTTAAAAGCTGGCTGATGAGACCTGTGTTATTATAGCCAGTCTCACCAGAGGACGAAAATCCTCTCTGTGTTTTTCAGTTCACTTCCTTTTCACTCTGTTATTCTCTTCTGCTTTTCACTCTATCACCCATCCATATCTGAGCAGATTCCAATCCATGTCCATAGAGGAAAACAGTGATCCACTGCTTACCAAAATTTGTGAGCTCTCATCAATAAGGGAAATCTGCTCTGAGGTATGTGGGGCATTCCCACAAATGTGCAATTCTCCTGCTTGTCTTACTCTCTGAGCTCTACTTAAGGCTGATGTAAGAAAAATAAAACCATTGGGTTGTGACTACGAAGAGAGCAACTGAGATTTGAGCTCCATGAGAAGCAGGAGAGAATTTAAATATGGTCTAGATTTAATTCCTGACATCTGTGCTATTTATTCTTATTTCCCATAACTGCTCCTAGAGCTCAGCTACTCTTTGTTGACTCTTGGGAATTAGTAAGTTCAGAGATGAACATGATTAAGATATAAAAGGGATGGCTGAAAGCTAGCTAGCACATGCCTCTGACATCTGCACTTACTGGAGGAGGAGGAGACACTGAAGGGCAGAAGTCAAGTTTCTCCTTCACTTCATTCTTAAGAGAGCCAAGAACAAATAATGGTTCATTCTTATTCATGGGAATGAAAAATAGGAAGAAAGGTAGAGAAAGACAGAAACACCAGCTATGTTTGTGAACTGCATGTGAGGAACATTCAGTAGATAATTATTTGTTTGTGTGACGGTGGCAATATTCACAATGTTACAATTATACATACATTTAATATAAATAGAAGATAGTTTCTTAATTACAGAAACTGTATGATGAAGCTGATAAATAGAAATAACTATATAAACAGTTCATACATTAATGTTGCATTTTACCTCAGCATAGAACGTTTTCATCATGTATCACTGAAGGCTGTAGAAAGATAAATCATAGCCACCAAATTGCATGACATCTATTTCTAATATTTTTTTCCCACACAGAAAACAGTAACTCCCATAGTGGACACTCCCCTCATGGTTTCCTCACACAAGTTGTGTTTGTTGGACAATAATAAGCCAGGCTTTATTAAACGTCTAAGTTTTGTATTCCATCCTTCAGGGAACAACAGTACCATAAATATGTGTCTATAAATCAGGTTTACTTTAGTTATGTATATTAATCTACGTTTAAAAAAAAGAGCTGCACAGTAAATATCCAAAATGAATCAAGAAATTTATTTAGCAAATCCTGAGAACTTTCTGCTGTAGTACTTCTAAATAAAGAGCTACACAATAGTTTCATCACACACATTATTATTATGTAAACTATGAGGCCCTAGAAGTACTGCAGTTCAGTTTTGACCCAAATAAGACAAGAAGTTAAAATCTTTAAAATTAAATATTTTGAAATACGTAAGTTCCAGTTAAAATTGAAATAATGATGTCAAAAGGAATCACTTTATTGTCATTTGAATGCTTAAGTTGATTCATGCAATGCATTCTTATAACAGCTGTGAATTTTACTGGGCCAGTTTTCTATCTACACACTCTTTTGGCACAAAATGTTTGGAGTGCTACATTCTTATAATCCAGTCCTCCTTCTCTGTAAGGGTTGTAAATACTAGACTGTCTAAATTTTAATTGCAACTGCTGTGAATGTTTACATTTCAAAATTGGTATGTATAGAAAATTGATACTAAACATACAACACTATTAGAAAAAAAAAACGAACACAAAATACAGTTCTAATGTAACGTGTTGCAAACATTTCAAAACAAATGAAAAGTAGTTTTTTCCCTTTCTTTTACCCTTTTTATGTGTACCTATTTTCCTGCATAACTAGCATCAGACAGAGCCTTGACTAACTTCCCCCAGAGACTACATCTCTCTGAAGAGTTTCTGTAGGCCATACAATCTCAGTGTTTTAGGATGCAAACTTGAATGCATTCATTATAACCTTGTACTGCTCCTATAAAGTGGGACTGTGATGTTGTTTGTATTTTATACATGAGAAAATAGATTTGTTGTTACCAAGCCAGTACTACAAATTCCAATCACTGATGCATAAAGAAGTCTTCTTTCTTTGCTTTTAAATGTCAGTCAGTCCACAGAACACTTAAACTTTTTTAGGATGGATCAAGAAAAACTGAGCTTGAATATAGAGTTTTCAGTGAACAATGCAAAAAGTTATGATTAAGTTCACGTCTCATTAGTGCATGGAAAGTATAGTGATGCCTGGTATATAATATATTTCCTTTTTAAAAGATTAATTGACAATGATAGAAGACTTAAGAAATGAGTAGTTCTAGTGCAGTCAACATGCCTATTTGTTTATGTGCAGTTAAGAATTTTTTTAATCTTACAGAATTAGTATCTCAATTTTTATATCTTCTGATTTCTATTTTCTCCTTCTTACTTATAGGAATTGAAATACGTAGAAATTGAAATTCATAAGTAAATACATACGTAAATATAATATATAAATAAAATTTAAACAAAAATGTTAGTTATTTGGGAAAACAAAAAGAAAAGCAAACATACAAACAAAATACAAACAAAGAAACAAAAGAACCACCCACTAAAAAAAATAAAACCATTATAGGCTATACAGACACAAAGCTAGGACTGCCATTACATTTAATAGTGTATGAAAACAATAAATGGCCCAGTAAAGTGAGCCTCAAACTAATAGATAATTATTTACCAGATTAAGCAAAAATAATAATAAAAATAATATAAAATAAAATAATGCTAATATGAGTTTTCATTGCTGGCACATCAGTAGTAAAAATCAAGGAGCATATATGTATAAGCATGATCCTGAGCAATCATCTTACCTTAGATCACAGAACAATCCTCATGACATGATAGTAGAAATTCCCTTGATGCTTTTGCAAGACTAGGTTTGTTACGCCAAGTGTCCTGGAGAAATGCCACTACATCTGGGGTTATAATGAGAATAGTTTTTCTGCTGGTACTCAAGTGAATCCAAGTAATAATTTCTATCTGATTATGTTCATGATCACTGTGTGTTCAATTAATCCAAACATCAGTTCAACTAAACCTATGAAATCAGCTTAGAGGTACAATTCTGTTGCAGATTATGTGTTCTTCTTAAGTGTTTTAGGATTTAAATGCAAGAAAACATAGGACAGATGTAATAACAAATACAAACAGTAAAAAAGAAAAAAAAAAGATTTACAAAAATGCACTGTTTGTCCATTTAAATTAAAGTCGTCCATTTTATTTAAATTAAATTAAAAAAAAATTATCCTACTTGTTCAGTGTTTTTTATATTTTGTGTCAGTCCCTAAAGGCATTCAGATTTATGTTTACCTGAATATTTCATACTTTTAAATAAAATTTACTTCTAGTTGTACAGGAAACGTTTTAAGTAAAACCCCACATTTTTACCTACAAAGGCTCCAATTTGGATTAATACACATCAAAAATTTGCTATCAGTGCCTACTCAACCATTTAACTTTCACAGACTTCTTGTTATCATTACAATAGTCTTTTCTCCAAAGTCCCTGATGATGTCACCTCAACTGTGCAGTCATTGTGCCAGCTTCCTATGCAGCAGTGACTCTTTTACAAAGATCATGAACACAGACACAAAATTCTACTAAGTTATCAGGGAAAATAGTTTATCTGTCCATACTTTCTTCATGCTTCAAAAACAGAAAAAAAAAAGTCAACAATAAGAAGTCCAAACAACACCCGCTTTGCCTGTAGAAATGCACTCAAACAGAGAGCTTTTCTAAAGAGCATTTTTCTAAAACCAGTGTCCTTTAAAATACCCAGTACATTGGATGTGTAATTAGAGAAGCATTAATATCAGGACTATATTGCTTCATGCTTTTTTTTGTTGTTGTTCTTTTTTTCTTAAATAGAACTTTACATTTCATTAGAAATACATTGCAGTTTCAGTTGCAGTCACAACATTGCTTTATTTGATCCAAAACTATTTCATGCTCTGGCTTGCTCTACTGAAATTCAGCCCTTTAGCTTCCAAGGACTGACCTTCGTAAACAGCCTTATCTCTGTAACAAGCCAACCCACAAGCTTGGATACATTTACTGGAAATTTTTGCAACTTTGGTTTCAGCATGAACTTGCTTTCTAGGCTGATTTTGGTGACAGCATAAAAGAGCTAAATTCAGAATTGCAACTGAGGAAATGAGGGTCTTAACAGCAAACAGCAAAGTTTTCTTAATTTAAAAAGATATCATGCTGTGCAAGAAAACTGTTAGTGAGCCTTGAAATGTTAAGAATTATGATATGAAGTATAATTTAAAGGGAGGAAAGAAAAACTCCCCTGAAGGAGAGAACTATTTAAAAATGCAAGGTAAAAATGTTAATAATTTTGTGTTCTTCCTTTTCAGACAAAACTCCTTGGAAAATATCAGTGTGTGGTATACAAATGATGAAGAAAATACAGGAAGAAAAAAAAAAAAGACAAAAAAAAGAAAAACAAACAAACAAAAAGATTTAGACTGTAAATACATGATGCTCTATTCTCATGGCTTTCCAGAAGATGGTAGTGTAGCATACTGTTACAGACTCTTGCAAAGCTTATCCAGTTTTGCAGTATGGTATTCAGTGTGTTAATAGAAAAACTAAATCTAAAAAGAAAGTAATTTAGAATAAAATACCTTAAAAAGTTGCACTGAGAAGATTTAAAATGCAGAGTTGTCTTCGTCCATTTCTTTAATTTAAATTTGGACATGATAATATTAACAGATGTCAAGATATTAAAGAAATAAACTACAGGAGAACTTAGAAAAAGGATCAGAATATGTTTTGGATTCTGTAGATTATCTTAATGTGATTGAGGAGAGAACCTTTAAATAAATCCAGAATGCATTGTCCTGTGGAAAGCAAGCACAGTTAATGCTTATAGTTACAGCTAATGCTAATGCTCCTCTGAACATTTGTTATGTTTTTTAGAATATAAATGTTATGTTTTTTAGAACAGGGAAGGTCTAAATCTCTATTTAATACAAGTAAACAGGATAATAGGGTATAAAATCAGAAAATGTGTCTATGTCAAATATTTCAAAATATGAATGTATTTCAAAATATGAAAGTATGGTGGCTGCTCCAAAAGTAATGTTTCCTATTTTATTATGTCAGCCCACAACATCAGAGGAGGATGTTGGTGGTATGGCAGTAGAGGCTGAACCTTCCTTCCCATATTACATCTTGTTTCCATGTGACAAATGGCAGTAGAGGGGCAGCCAGATGGAATGGTATCTAAAATGGAAGCGCATATGAAGCAAAGATGTGTTGTTGAATTCCTCCATGTGGAAATAATTGCACCCATTTACATTCCTTGACACTTGCTGTAGTACATTTATGGGGACCAACTAGTGCATGTGAGCACAGTGAGACAATGGGTGGTGCATTTCAGCAGTGGCAACAATGACATGAAAAACAATGGTTCTGGTCATGCACGGTTGTCACATCACAATATGAAGAGTGTCTCAATTAGTTCATCCATGCAAATCAGCTAAAGGTGGTGACTATGTTGAAGCATACTGCTTTGTACTGAGAATTTTCTCTGTTAGTGCTATTATGCTCTTTGTAGTCAAAGTAGTTTCCATGGAAAAAAAATAGGAGACATTATTTTCAGAGCAACATATGTAATTGGAAAAATTCTGTGTCAGAAGTTGTAGTATTTACTTGATTTATGAGTTTAAGCCCTCAAGAATCTTGATAATACATACTGAAACTGCAAGTTCTAAATCATTTCTTGCCTTATCCAAAGAGGCATTTGGACTTCTTGTGAAAGCAAAACAAAGCAGACAATCAATTAAACAAACAAACAAACAAAAAAATAAAACAAATAAAACAAACAAAAAAATATAAGAATTGCTTCTGATATAATACATATAATGTATAATGTATAAAAATATATCAACTAGAAAATCATTTAGTATGAAAGAAGTTGAAAATTTTCTTTCTTCTTACTTTTCATGTCAATTAAATCACAGTAAAACTGTCTAAATCAAAAGTCCTAATTTCAATTTCAAGCTATATGGGGATTTTCATATATTTCTAGGTCATAAGAAGAGCTGAATATTGCTTAATACTTTTCCCTGAAGATATGTAGGTATTGCAAGTTAACTTTCTGTAATTGTCACCCAAAGTACTGTCCTCCTGAAAAAGAGATCAATCTGAAATACTTTTAGAAACTTGAGTTTATTTAAGTGACATCACACTGACAACTTCTCTCTAGACTCTGACAGATAGTTCTCAAACCTATGCATTCTCCTCTGAACATCTGTCAGACATTCTAATGGCAATATTGTAATTCCACACATCAAAGGGTTGTTAGTGCTACTGGTTTGTGATATCCTAGTCCCCAACAATAAGAAAACTATCCAATCATACAGAAGGGCCTTTAAATATTGATCCACATATGTTAGCATACTTAAACTACTGAAGTCCTCAGCTCCCTATAATAGTAAGTATTAGGACTACAGTAAAAAAATTGCAACCATGACTTTCTCCAAAGACAAAATGGAGTCTTCCATTCAAACCAGTCAGTTTTTACCAATAACATTGCTTTATCACTTTTTCCCATTTGTCACAGGCAGTTGTAGTTTGAGATAGTTAGTATGATGAGCCGTAGTGAACCCACAGAAGAGCCTTGCCACAAAACCAAGGCCAGAAGAATCTTTTTTATTTCTATTCCAAACATCACAAAAATTACCATCTGTCATTCAAACAAAATGTTCTTCATTGCAAAATGCAAACACACAGGCAGTGATGTTTGGTTAGAGTGACCCTGTATGACAGTTTGATTTCCCGTATTTTTTCCGTATGTGAATAAATGTTTGTATTCTTTTAATTTAACGTCTTCCAACTGAATGCCTCTGAATGTTGCAAAATATAAGCACAAAATAATCCTGGCCCCTAAAATATCAACTATATCCCCAGTAGTGCCAGTGAATGCTCTAAACTTTTGTTTTTAGAATGCTAATTTCCTGTATATGTGGCTTATGTGGAAAGCACTGTATTTTTCTCATAAGTACATCATCATACTTCTTCCAAATTAAGAACAAAAAATAGTTATAGAAGATATATGCAGTTCTGATGATCACTGTCACTGATGATCACCCTTCCCTCCCCTCCGCTCCCCTCCCCTTCCCCTGATCATGATCACAATTGCCTGGGCAAATAAACTGATCTTTTATCTCATATAACAGAGGCCTAAAATAAAGTTTCCTCATGCTGAGTGAGACATCTTTTGTATTATAAAATTAATATATACATTTTAAAAAGTCATTATTGGTATCTTGAATATTCACCAATTTTTCACTTTACCATTTCAAAGAATTGTCCAAGGAGCAAGATTAATTTATTCTCTGCTTATTTTAGCACATCCTCCCATCTATCCTTTCGGATTCACTTAATTAAGATCTACTTATCTACACACACTGGAGAAGGTGTTCATTAGATTTCACAGAATTGTAGAATGGTTTGAGTTTGAAGAGATCTTAAAAACCAGTTAATTCTAACTCTTATGCCATGGGCAGGGATACTTTCCACTGGTTGCCAGGATACAACCCTACCAGAAATGAAGTATCCACAACTTCTCTGGGTAGTGTGTTTCAGTGTCTCACCACTTTCTGAGCAAAGAATTTCCTTCTTTTATCTAAATTTCCCCTCTTTTAATTTAAAACCATTATTCCTTGTTCTATCACTACTTGATAAAGAATCCCTTCCCAGTTTTCCTGTAGGCCTCTTTTAAGTACTGGAAAGCTGCTATGAAGTCTTCCCAAAGCTTATTCTTCTCAAGAAAAAAGAAAACCAATTCCCTTAGTTTCTTCTCATCAGGGTTTCAGCCCCTAATCAACCTCATGGCCCTCTTACTGACACTTTAATATTTGTTTAGTTTCTCTGATTGTATCTTCCATACTGTTTGTCTTACAAAACACAAATTATTATGTCCTATTCTCTGTGTGATTGCAAAGTTGTTTCATTTTTCTCTGTTCTGTCTGTGTTGTGTGTATACCACCTTCTTCAGTGTCTAATTATCTCAGATCCACTATTTCCATTCTTTTCAGTGAGGTTTTTGGGATATTTTATCTTTATTGTCCAGGAACAGTTTCCTAAAATTACCATCTCACTTCCACAGCACTAATGTGTGCTGCAAAGTCCGTACCATGGATTAGCATCCCAGTTCTGTGTTGGTGGGCTGAGCAAGCAGGACAGGAGGTACCAGACAAAGACTGTAATTGTTATATACTCAAGGACTAGTTCAGAGAGTTTTTTAAGTAACAATTCATCAGCAATCCGTATGGAAATAATTGATTAAAGGTGAACAGAAGGCTGAATTAGCAGTCTTTGAATACTTATTGGAGATGCCTGAAACTATGTAAGTATGTGTGAGAAAGAGAGATTCATTTCAATATTATGTCACTGAACAATGAAATTAAGAGATTTAGACTGTTACCATCTGTTATGTCTGGTCTGTAACTGTCCTGACACTCCAAGGTTCTTATGACTGTGGCTTCTTAATTCCATTTTTTGTGTTAGCGCCTTGATTGCTTAGCTGGCTATCTCACTCAGGATTGTATTATTTTTTGAAATTTAGATAGGTCATAACAAAGTGAAGGCCTGCTTGGGAACAGTGTAACTTGAGAAAATAACCAGAAATAAATAATATACACAAAGAATAAACTTGATGATTTAATATGAGACTGAGCCTTATCCAGTTCCACTGATCTGTCTGTGAGCCTTTTACTTAACTCAGTGGATGAGTAAAAACATTTCTGCCTTGCTCCTGAAAAGGAACATTTAAAAAATCTGTTTAGTGGAACTGAATGAAGCAGATCCAAAGTTATGATTCATGTATACAGGTGCCGAGTAGCGAACTCTGACAATTCCCAGACTCTTCACCAGTTGGCCTCCAGACTCCCTAGGCTATCACAGATATCCCTGTTCTGAGCTGCTGAGGGCTGAGCTCCAGTTGGAAAATATCATCGAAGTTCCCTGAATGACTAGGTTCAAGAATCAGAGATATTAAAAGTGAAAGAGATAGAATTTCCTAATTTTTAAAATAATTTCTTAAGACATTACCACTTCTCCAAAACATTTCTTCAAAACCAACTCCAACCATCATCCTGGAACCAGACACAGAGTTTTGAAGAGGCTATAAATCTCATGGGTCAGAATATCCAGGGTTTTTATTAATCTTCATTCTTACTAGATTTTTTAAATATATAAGAGGAGCTTTAGGTTATTATCCCACTTAGAGGAAAGCAAAACTACTTCCATTCTTTCAAAGAATGGGTGTGGAAACTCAGGCCTGAACATGGAGGTATACCAATTACTGCATAACTTGTGGCAAAGCACAGGATAACATATAATTCTACATTTAGCCACTGCTGTCACATGGCCTTGCTTCTTGCTGCAAGATGAGCATGTTTTTCTGATTCTGGTTCAAGACGCTGGTTACCTTGAAGATATTTAGGCTGTTTTTCCTTTTGCCAAATATCCACAAATTTTGATACCTTACTGTCTTCCAATTTCCATTTTTTATTTTATTTTTGCATGAAAGTAATCTGACAGCCGAATAACCACAGATGGTGCTTACCATGTTTTGCATGAGACAGATTCTACTTGTATACTGGCTGAATTATACCAGTAATATCATAGAATCATAGAATGTCTTGGATTGGAAGGGACCTCAAAGACTGTCTAGTTCCAAACCCCCTGCTATAGGGAGAGGCACCCCCGTCTAGATAAGGTTGCTCACAGCCCCATCCAGCCTGGCTTTGAACACCTCCAGGGAGGGGGCATTTGCAGTTTCACAGGGCAACCTGTTCCAGTGTCTCACTGCCCTCACTGTAAAGCATTTCTTCCTAATATCTAATTTAAATCTATCCTCTTTGAGTTTAAAGCCATTTCCACTCATCCTGTCACTACAAGCCCTTATCACAGAATCACAATATCAAAGAATCATAGAATCGCAAGATTGGAAACGACCTGCTAGTTCATCTAGTCTAACCACCCTCCCATTCCTATTAGTACCACAAGCTACTAACCCATATCTCGTAGCTCCTCATCCAGACGCCTCTTGAACACTGCCAGGGACGGCGACTCCACCACTTTCCTGGGCAGCCATTCCAGTGCCTGACCACCCTCTGAGAGAAAAAGTTTCTCCTAATGTCCAACCTAAACGTCCTCTGGTACAACTTCTGGCCGTTTCTTCGGGTCCTACTATTTGCCTGGGAGAAGAGGCCAGACCCTTTTACATCACAGCCTCCCTTCAGGAAGTTGTAAAGTGCAATGAGGTCTCCCCTGAGCCTCCTCTTCTCCAGACTAAAAAGTCCTTCCCCAGCTTTCCTGTAAATACTGGAACGCCACTGCAATTTACCCCATAGTCTTCCCTTCTGGAGGATGAAGAGCCACAAATCTCTTAGCCTGTCCCCATAGAGAAGGTACTTTAGTCTTCTGATCATCATCCTGATCCAGTGTCACTGTATTGAAGCACCATTGATGCTTTTGGAATCAGTTATCAGAAAGTTTCTCTCTAAAATGATGGAAATGATCCATATATAAAGATAAAATAAGAAACGATCTACAAAAGCAAAGAAAATCCAGGAGACACTGATAACTGACTAGCAATACACATATCCTTTCACAGACACACCAGAAAGAGACATATTCATGAGCTGAGCGATTTAGGGTGTTTCATTAAAATGTTTTACTGCCTGAGAAGGAATCTATTGTTATCCCCCAATTCTTAAGTAGAAAGGCAGATGAAGAAATAATTCAAAAACAATTTCAAATCTAATTATAAACACAACATTAGTATTCTGTGACATAGTAGTGCAAGCAGTGACAAGAAAACGAGTATGATATCAAACAGAACTTTAGGAAAATACATGAAGATAGAATATAGATATCCATACAGAAATTTGGCAAAGATACTGGTTCTTACAAAAAATTGGTGTATTATAATCAAACAAAAAACGGTTCCTGGTTTATGTCTTATCCGAGACAAAGAAGGTTCCAAGATAGTATGGCCTTACTCTTACTGGCTAATTTTCATGCTATAGAAAAGGAAGCACAGTGTTGAACTGACACGTTTTCTTCCAACACAGTTACAGCAATACAGAGGACTTACTCTAGTTTCTTCTTAATTGTAGGTAACAAATTTTGCATCTAAATTAGGAGTGCAGTTGCCATAGACTTTCCATATACTTAGTGTGGAATAAGTTTCCACATAGAAAGATTCAGATGGTGGGAACATAGTTCTATATTTCTTTGAAAGTCTTCTTCCTCTCAAGTGTGGTTCATTCAAGTAGGTCTCACCTTTTGAAAGACATTTATTTTTATTTTATTCAGTGATAACCAAACTTTCATAGTACTGCACACAGACTATGATCTTATATCAGCAATCTGAGCCCATGTGGTTAAATTCAAACAAAAATTTCACTTACTGATCTCTTTACAAATGCTGAACAGAATGGACAAGGCACTCAAAAAATAAGGTGTTAACCAGGATTTTTCATGATGAATAGGAGAAAAAAGAACAAAGCATATTTTTTCTTTTAGATCATCAAGACACTTTCAGATAATCTGCACCGAAATTTTCATATGCTCAGTGGCTGGGATGAACAATGTCTGACACCATTTCAAAGAAAAATCAAACACTAGAGATAGCACCTGTTGCAGGCACAATAATATTTATGCCAGTAGCAGGCATTTTTGCAATCAAATGCGCTAACAGGATGGCTCTTGAGGTCAGCTGGATAGCTTTGTTTCCATCTAATTCAACAGACAGTTCAATCAGTGGCTGCCAATGTAATACCATTATTTGCTCAAAATGCATCCTGCTGCAAAGTTTAGGCAGCTGCCAGAGAAAAAATGTGAACCAATTATTTGTGTTGCCTGGAATAATGAGGTTGTAGACTAAAGAGACCTCTGAACGTCATGTAGTCCAACTCCCCTGCAATGAACAGGAACATGCACAGCCAGATTAGTTTGCCCAGGGCCTGATCCAGCCTCAACTTGAAGGTTTCCAGGGACAGGGCATAAATCATACTTCTAGGCAACCTGTTACAGTGCCTCACCACTCTCACTGTAGAAGACTTTTTCCTTATATCCAACCTAAATCTACTCTTTTTGAGCTTGAAATAATTTCTCCTTATTCTGTCACAGCAGACCCCACTACAGAGTCTGTCCCCTTCTCTCCTGTAACTCCCTTGTAGATACTGACAGGCCAATCTCAGGTCACCTCACAGCCTTCTCTTCTCCAGGCTGAACAGCCCCAACTCTCTCAGCCTATCCATGTAGGAGATTTTTTCCAATCCTTGCATCATTTTTGTGGCCCTCCTCTGGATACACTATAACAGATCCACATTTCTCCTGTACTGAAGATTCCAAACATGGACACAATGACTCTATGATTCTACATATTGTTTTGTCTCTTTTCCTTGTGTGTTCTAATCCCTTAATGGTAAACATCTGTTATTTATAAAACATAGTTTATTAGTCTAATATATTTTATTCCTACTATTATGCTCAAAATCTTGTTTATTGAAAAAGAGGAATCACAATACATGCATTAAGCAGAGAATTTCTTGTTAGCACAATTGAATATTAAGTGTCTAATAAGGATGCACTACGAGATAAAATCAATTTTTTTACAGAAAAAAAGCAGAAGAAATATAAAGTTAAAAAGAACAACGCTATAAATAAAAAGTGTCATTAATTATAATGATAATGATGCAGTATAAATTGTTATGCAGAAACTTCTTAGGTTCTTCCCCTTTTCCTGACGTTGGACTCATCTGTCTTTTGCCCATCCAAATCTCAGTCTTCTGCTGGGTGGTGTTATGTTGAATTATTTGGTGTCTACTCAGGAAAGAAGATGATGTTTCTAGGAATAGTTTTGTGGGTTCTTTTTTTCTTCTTGCTTTATGATCTCCTTGGGCTGTGTTTGCTAACAGAGTTTTAACACTTTTTCTCATTCTGTATTGCTAAATCCTAATTTACTTTATCTACTAAGTTTTGCATATGTTAAATGCTTCTTGTTATAACTAAAACTTTTTTAGATAGCATTAGATTTGTATTTCTTTAACTGAGAACTTACATGTAGTTTACAGCTGTGGGCTCTTGGGATAACAACCTATGCCCCATTTCTTCTCACACCAGCCCTGCACTCCTCTGCACTGCATCTTGTCTCTCTGCTACTGTCCCAAGTCTCAGTGTCTACATGACATTGTTATGTTGACATTGAATATAATCCAGTTTTGTGCAAAATAGTTACTTGGAACATCTCCCTTTCTAAAACTGTGGTTGTACCATACATTGATAAGTAAATGTAGAATGATCCACCCATGGTCATCTATCAGAAGAAAAATGTATATATCTTGTTGCAGCTAAACTAAGTAAAAACAGAGCTCAATCACTGAAAGTTCAGACAAGAAAATCTGACAAATCTTGGTTTCTCAGACCTTGCAAATTCATGTACAAAGTCTATTGCTATAGTAAGCAATGATTTGCTCATATCTCACGTAGTCTGGTTAAATAAAATAATTAGATGTAGATATCTTCTAATACATCTATTTCTGAAGTTTCAGATCATAATTAAGGTGAAAACTGACTGTATCCGAACACAAATTGTCCTCTAAGACAGTAAATTCTGTGTGGTGATAAGTGATCTGCTGGATTAAACCACAACAGAAAACTAGTAGAGGATATTAATGACTTTGTTTTTGCTTTACACCTCTGGATGGCTAAAACATTCTCCGGCAGAATTGCCAATCACTGATAATAGTAAAAGTGTTGGTTTAAGATTTAAGAGTACTTTAGATTTTCAGACACTGTGAGTAATGATCTCCAGCCTGAAAGATACTAGAAGTTTGCCTCGTGATTTATGTGAATATCAATATTTTCTAACATATTTGAACAATAGCAAGCATGTAGTGGGAAGACTTCTTTTAGGGTGTTTTGTAGAAACATTAAAATTTATGTTACATTAAAAGTACAATTTTCCATTTTCTTCAGTCCACATTTTCCACTGCACTGCACAAAAATGTCCCATTTCAGTGGTAACAACAAGCTGCACCATCCCTTGGTCAAAATCTACTATTTTCCTGTTCCCTTCTATGATGTTTTTCCAATTATCTAAGTTTGTACATAATATTCCAGGGCTGTGAACCAAATTATGCTTGGCAGATACTATGTTTTACCACAGGTCAATGAGTTTCCTATTATCAGTAGAATAATGCACTAATTTTGCTAAACAGCTCATGTGTGGTCTATATTCGGCAGTATATATCGCCTAATTCTGGAGTATATCTTAATAAGTATCTGTCAATGGATAAAAAGGAAAAGCTGAATTCTGCTTTTAATTATCTCTAATTGCACAGAACTAAAATGGTATTTATATAAAATCAACCTGTGATGAAAGTGTAAATTACTACTTGTCTATTGCTATGTGTCACTCCAGATTAATTTTCAAAGGCAACCGCCAGTGATTAGCTCCAGGAGATGCATTGCCAGCCACTGTTTTAATGCTAAGCAGAGAGCTAATTTTATACAGAGTGAGATGGTGTCTGAAGGAATAACCTGTCAGACAATTATGCCGGGAATCTATATGTCCTTATAATCTGTTCCCAATTAAAAGAAATGAATCAAATCATGACCACTCAGCTAGTCTTTCCTTGTCATGATATAAACAGGAAAATTGTTTTGAATACTTAGCTTATTAAATGCTCCATTAAACAATTTAGTAAGTTAAATAAAAATACCTATTAGTCTCTGTGATTTCCCTTTATTTTCAAAAATAAAATATAATATGGTCAATCTATATTTACATAAAGATTGATCTAGTTTGAATTAATAATGTGATAGAGTAAAGAACAACAAGTAGGCCATGAAGCTGTGAATCATAGAATCATAGACTGTTTTGGGTTGGGAAGTGTCTTAAAGATTATCTTATTCCAGTCTCTCTTCCAAGGACAGAGACACGTAGTAGGCTATGCAGCCCAAAGCCCAAACCAATCTGGAACACTTGAACACTTGCAGGGATGAGACATCCATAAATTTGTGGGCAGCCTGTTCCAGTGCTTCATCACCCTCCAAATAAAATATTTCCTCCGTAATGGCTGGTCTGCATCTACCCTCTTTATTTTCATGCTGTTACTGCCTGTCCTATTACTATACTTCCTGATAGAGTCTCTTATAAAGAGACGATTGTGATAAAATCTACTAACAAGACATCAAAATCTGCCCTGAATTTTACAGCTGCCAACACAGGTTAGAAGAATCAAAATAACTCTATTCAAGTGGTCTGTTACACGTCTGCCCTGCCAAATGCAGAAGGCACCTGACCACCAAAAACTCCAAGCTAAATAGACAAAATCAGTTGCATTCCTTTTATTAATAACAAAATACATAATATTATACAGAGTTGGACTTCTCAGATCTTGCTCACCACTGTTCTTCATTCTGCCACATCATTAATTTAAACTATATCAGAAATATCCAGACATAGTTTGTTTCTTTCTACCCATTCTACAAATAAAAGGCAATGCAATGATAAAGCATTTTACCAAATAAATCCAAACAAATATTTCTTTCCCCCGCTTTCTCAGACTCTTTTTTTTTTTCTATTTTGCTTAGCCAAATTTGAAAAATACTATAATCACTCCCTATGATGAAACTGCTTTCAAAACCGATACTTGCTAAGAGTGAGGGCAATATTCTGGTGCCAGTGCATTTCTCCAGCTGAAATACGCAGATTTAGATGAAAAAGAACTTTGAAATATATTTCAAAGCGTGTATTATTCACATTGCATGCTAGGTAAGTGTGGTTTTTTTTAAAGTAGTTTTTAAGATAGCTGTAATAATAAACTGACATCTCATTCAACTAAAAAGTGAATAGGCAGCTCACCCAATGTGTACATGTTGCCATATTGCCAGCTTTTCTGAACAGCTGTTTTTCATTTAAAGAACATATATAACTAATTTAGTTGCTTGCAACTGTAGATTTTTCTACACCTATGACTGCATACACAGCACTCACTGAATTGTTCTTGGCTATTTAACTCAATAACCTTATGAGTGATGGCAGTATGTTACAACGTGAGAAGAACAAGCAACAGCTAATTTAAGCAGAGCTGAAAAGTGCTGAGCTGAACTCGCAGGGCAGTGTACCCCTATGCTCAGAATAAGGAGGAAAAAGAAAAAGCAACTAAAAAAATACAATGGTAACATTTAATCTTCAGGAGCTTCAAGAAAACTCATTTCACTTCTTTAAAATTCAGACATCTGATACAATCTCATCACCTAGGTTTTATATAGATATGAATGTATATTCAGAGACTGATTCATATCATCCTAAAATCACCATTTTTAGGATGCTCTCTTACTTTCAATTAGTCTTGTGCCTGTGTATCAAATTTTTGTCTACTAAGCATTGCAGTTATATCCCTAGTCAAGCACAGACATCATATCTACTCAATCTTCTCTTCTCATCTATCATTCTTCCAGATAGATGATCAAGAAGGTAGAAAAAATTCCTTCCTTAGTTTGGGAATCAGTGATCTGCCAGGTGGAAGGAGTTCACATTCTCCAGAAAAATGCTGAGGTATCTGGTAGCTTTTAGTTTTTACATTCTGCTCACATGTAAGTGACTTGAATATTCTGTTTTGACTGTCCAATTGCATTATTTGTCATCCAGTGAATAACTCACAAGACACCTAATAAGAATCAAAAGGATAGGTGACAGCAGATCAACACTTGATACAGCTTCAGCAAGATGGACACGTAGAGTATCTTTCTTTCATGTTAGTGTGAAAAATTTAGCATGTATTTGAGAGAGTTCTGTGTGCTTTCATTAGTGAGTTATTCAAATATCTATCTGGTAAAGATATACTAAGGTAATTTAAGTTACATACATAAATACAAACAAACAAAATTCCGTAACCATTTACCATTGATATATTGCATGCTATCTGTGAAAAGTATGATCGAGGTCTTCTATTTTCAGCTGTATTTCCCTGAAATTCTTCTAATAACTTCAATTTTTCTTTTGTGTCATCACTCTATTTTCTGTAGAGTCTTACAGACAAGTAAATTAACTAAAAAAATTACCTTCTTCAAGTTTTGTCTTGGAAAAGTGATTATGAGCTCATCAATATCACTGCTACATACTTATGAGAAGCAGCCAAACCACTGTCCTTGTGGTTTGGTTTTTCTCATCAAAGTATTCCCTGGTACTTCTGTTCTTAGATTTATTAATTTCAAGTATTTGCAGCTCACTTTCTTAGTTTGTTTTTTTTTTAGACATTTAGGTTTTTTAGACATTATTTAAACTTGGCTACCTCTGTACTACTTAAGTACTCTTTCTTCAGTGATAATTAGTTATCTGAAACATAAATAACCTTCCACTCCAGGTTAAACTGGTGTCAGCATGTTGTGTTGGCTGGAGCATTGCTTTTGTTTGCCTTCACATGTTTCAAGACTAGTCTTTCCAGCATGCTGTGGGATAGTCCGTACAGACCTCCACATGTTCACCTCCTTTGTTCAAACTCAGCCTTCCACAGAGCACTTCATTGCTAAATGGAAAGTTTTAATTTGGCTTTCCCTATTTTTAAAATATACATGTACTTGCCTTCCTGGAAGTCTACAATATTTCACTTGTCTCAAAGGACTCTTGGCAGACTGCTTCAGTGTCAGTTTTGTGTTTAACACATGACTTGGCTACAACTTCTGTTTGCATGATTGGGATGAGACTTTAAACACTTTGAGGTTAAAGGATTCCTCAGTAGTGGGTGGGCATATTGTGTAATTTTCCTTTATAGCAATTGTATTTTCATATCTGAATTCTACTTAGTCTGTACTAAAGATGTTTCCATCATCATGATAGCTTTTGATTTTTCTGGGTGGCAAATTGATTAAATAAACCATGGAAGAAAAATAATGTATGTAAGTATGCTTTTCCCATTACAAGATCACAAGATGTCTACCAGATAAAGAACAATAAACTGCATGTAAACCTGTTAACAATGAGACAATATCATTTGGAGAGGAGTTTCTTTGTTGTTTCTGTTTTGTTGTTGCTTTTGTTCTATAGTTTTGTTTCATTTTGTTTTGTTTTACTTTTTATACCATTACTTATGGTTGTGAATAATACAACGCAGTTAACAATATTTGGTCACATCTAATCAAATCCAGCCTTAAAAAACATATCGTAATCTTATATGCATAAGATACACGTAAGTGAAAATAAGTCTAGATGGAACAAAACTGGCCTGTTCATTCCTAGTCTTGCCTCCTGTTCTTGGTTAAATTTCATCCACTTAACTTCATTTGCATGTACACTTACAGCTCTTCATAATTTGATCCTGGTAATGAAGCTTTCAGTAACTCCTTTTGTAGTAGGTGCATAAATCTAAGTTTTGTAGTGAGTTTATAAAGTGACTTAAGTCAAAATGGATATAAAACTCATACTTTTAAAATTGTATCTATTGAATAAAATCAGAAATTGCAAAATTGAAACTATTTGTCTGTATTAAAAACATACTTGTTTAATAAACAGGAGAGGAATAATGGATTCTGGTCATGTGGCTAATCATAAAACAGTAAGTTTTAAGTGATCTCGAGAGGCATACCCTATCAAGAAGGTAGGTACGGCTTCCCAAAATCCTACGATACTGGATTTTGAAGTCTTTGTGTAAAATAGCTCTCTTAGGCATAAAAATAAAGGAGAGGACAATATAAAATAAAATACACTTTGAGTACCTCAGTAAAGACAATTTTTAACAAAAATCCAGTGCATAAATTAGAACAATACCATGCTACAAGTATTTAAACTGAAATCTGAAGCCAAATGAATGTTCTGTCTATATGTTATTGATAAATGATTGCCCACCAGAAGAGGGGTGGCCATCAGGGACAGGGAGGTGATTGTCCCCCTCTACTCGGCTCTTGTGAGGCCCCATCTGGAGTACTGTGTCCAGGTCTGGAGCCCCCAGTACAAGACAGAGAGAGAGCTATTGGAGAGGGTCTAGAGGAGAGCCACAAAGATAATCAGGGGGCTGGAGCACCTCCCCTATGAAGACAAGCTGAGGGAGTGACACGGAGTTGATCAGATCAATCTATGTCCGTGACAGGGGCAACAGGCCTCTGCCCTCCCCCCCCCCCCCCCACCCCAGTCCCACAAAAAATGGGAAGGAAGGAAGGGAGGAAAAGAGCAGCGGCAACAATCTATGGAGGAAAACTTATTTTACTACAATATTGGAATACAAGATAACACAATATATACAATTTAATTGAAATTGAGATAAATAAATCAGACAAGATGAGAGAGAGAGTTCCCGGGACCGATTCAAACCTGAAAAGCTTGGAACGGCTAGGAAAGCACCCTCCAGCACCCACTGCCAGGCAGCAAAAGAGCGCCCCCCCCACCCGGAAGGGCCAGATCCCGTGACTTCTGTAATGTACAGGGATAGGTACTTGGAATTGGGGCAGTGACACTTTAATGCCCCGTATACTACATGATGTTTTGATGTGGAATACTGAAACCCAAAAACAAAAAAAACAAAAACAGAAAAACATACAACCATGACAGGGAGCTGGGCTTGTTCATCCTGGTGAAAAGAAGACTGCGGGGTGACCTCATTGCAGTCTTTCAGTACCTAAAGGGAGCCTATAAACAGGAGGAAAATCAACTCTTTGAAAGGGTAGGTAACAGCAGGACAAGGGGAAATGGCTTTAAGTTGAGGGAGGGAAGATTTAGGTTGGATGTCAGGGGGAAATTCTTTACAGAGAGAGTGTTGATGTGCTGGAACAGGCTGCCCAGAGGCGTTGTGGATGGCCGGTCTTGGAGGTGTTCAAGGATCCCAGACTGGATGGGATCCTGGGCAGCCTGGTCTAATACTAAATGGGGAGGTTGGTAGCCCTGCCAGTGGCAGAGGATTTGGAGATTCATGATCCTTGAAGTCACTTCCAACCCTGTGATTCTGTGATAAAGCTGATCAGCAACTACAGGAAGACTTTGCGAGCATGGCTGTTATGCCTTTTAGACAATCAAAAGCCCAGTGTCCATAAGTGTGACAGACTGTTCAACTGACATCTAGAATTTGAAAGAATTGAATTTAAAATATATAATCCTTCATGAATTGAACTTTAGTATAAACTATAACTATATAATTATCAAACTACAAATGGCCAACCCTACTCACAGATCACAAAATCTCCCCATCACTAGTCTGTTTTGCAGCGCTCACTAGATAGAAGTAAACAACTGGAATCCCCAAAATGAAGCAAACATTTATTATTGTGAATCATAGTCCAGCAAGCAAAGAAGAATATGAAACAAATTTGAGTCTTCATTCTGCCATCTTTGTTATTTTTAAAGCATGAACTTATAGTTAAAATGGGAAGATCAGAGACTATGCCAAGATCTGAATGTTAGAAATATATAAACATCTTTAAATTGTGGACCTTACTAGCACCATTAGGGAATCCAGAGTCCCACTCATCTCACTCTCAATGGTTTTGTAAATGCATATCAGCATTGCTACAGTCACATTATCAGTATGTTCCTTTTTATTACTGCTTTTTTATTTTTTGTAATTTTTTATTTCCTTATTTTTTATTCAGACAAGTCTACTGTGTTCCTAAAGTGGTGACACCATCACTTCTATAACAAGATGACTTAAACAGTCATTGGATCTATTTAGAGAATGATCTAATGCTGAAGCATGGAAGTCAATAAGCACTTTATTTATTTTTTTTTTTTCTGTTAATCTGTAAGTGTTATTCTAACATAGAAGAGAAAACACACACACACACACAAATAGACTTTAGTGCCATAAGACTGTAATTATGGGTGGGACATTCTAAAGGTCTGAAAAAAGTTATTCTGTGTCTCAGACTTTGGTGGAGTACAGAAAAATATCCAGCATGCTTTAAATGGGTCACAAAGAGTGGAAAAAAATAGTTTCAAAAGGGACAGTTTTTCTTCCTAATAACTGAATTCCACTTCTGCAGAACTGTCGCTGACTTTGCATACCAGAATAATGGTAGATATGTGTGAACTGACTCTTTAGGTTCCATAATAATCATTTCTGATTAAGAGCAATGCAAGTAGTCAGATCTGACTTAATGGAGCTGTCTAAGGTCTTTTGATGTATTTTTCTCCCTCAGGCTAAGCAGAACCTGGCAGAACTAGCTCAAGTGCAGAGTTCTAGACTGTCACTAAAATTCAGCAGTGACATTCCAACTGTATATGTGAAGTCTGAATGAAAAAATTACCGCTGACATAAATTTCCTTGGATACACAGTGTGACATCTGTAAGAGGAAATTGGCTTCCAGCCCAACACTAAATATTTTAATTTAGAACAAAACCTGAAAAAATACATTTCACTATTTTTCATTCAAAATGTTCTACTTTTTGATCTGAAAATTTGTCAGGAAGGACACATGGAGATGATTTACCTCTCTTCTAGATAACTCCTTGTATCCAAGTTGTTTCCTACCTCTAGGCAGTTGCTTGCTTAGGGCTTTTTCCTTTTTGGAAAACTTCAGAAATGCATCATTCTTGACAGTTCTTCAGTACAGGGACAGGACCTTTGTGGAATTCGAGTTTCTCACTAGAGATCTCTAAAGCAATTTGTCTCTCTCCATCTGCAAACTACCTCTCTTATGAAGTTTGGTTGCAGTTTGTTCAAAGCACTTGTGGACAGCTGAGACGTTGTATAAGGCATGACAGCATATTAAACATGGATCTAGAGAAGAGACAGTGAGGAGAAGAGGATTTGGAAGGCTATAAAATTGCTAAATCATTTAATCTTTATTGTCACTATACTCACTTTTCTGCAAAGGAGAGAAAGGGCAGAAAAGGAAGAAGAATCTGTAAGCTTATTTGAGCAAATAACTACTCCTGTCTTAAGTACTGACAACATTTCAGTGCTTCCAGGATCAGTGCCTCGATGTGTAGTCAGTAGTTACTAACACATTCCAAGTACAGCTTTTGGTGGAATTAAGCTAGATGGAAGATAGATTGCACCAAGACAGAAAAATTAAGTTAAAATGTTCATTTTAAGAAAAATGTGATTGAGCATTTTGTATTAAGTGTTCTCAATTTCCATTATATTGTTTAACAAGAATGAATCATAGCAACAGAAAATGTCATTTAAAAGTCTGTAACTTAACAAATGGTAAACCGAGAAGTAAACAAAAGTAAGAGAAGTCATGACTATTTCAGCATGAAATACAGCTTACTTTATTGTATTGATAAAATATGCTCATGCTATAGGGTGATGTTTTCATTTCTAAACCTTAATTATGATTTAAAAAAAAAAAAAAAAAAGGCTGTTATATCTGAGCAATCATTAGAAATCACAGGAGAAAAAAAAAAAACAAAATGGGCTGCATGTCATCTATTCCAGGCCCATGACTAGAGTAGATCTAGTTTAGATTGCTTTGGTATACTTAGGTTGTGAAGGTCTCCAAGGATGGAAGTTCCCCAACTTCTCTGAGGATCCTGCTGTCCATGCTTTTATTTGGTGCATGGTGTATTCATTGTGCACTGTAACTAGTCAGAATTCATGCTGTTGAAATCTATGACTGCTCCTTTTTGTCTTCTCGCTTTGCATCCTTAGAAGATTTTGGTTTCCCGTTCTCTACAGAACACTTTTAGACATGAAGACTGCAAATAGGTCACCTGTTAGTCCTCATTATTAGACTGAACAAATGCAGATTTCTCAGCTTCTTATTTTGTGTCAGTCACTTAAACCAGCCTTCCACAGAACTCTCTCCAGCTTGTCAATCTGTCCCTCACATGACAACACAAAGCAGGACACCACATTCAAGCTGAAAACACGAGTCCTGAGTGGAAAAAAGTATATTGCTTCCACTGGGTGTGCTCTTCTGATGAAGTCAAGTATGCAATTAGCCTTAACTGACACAAGGCACTCTGCTAAGTTGTGCTCAACCTGTTATCTAACACTTTAAGTCACTTTCAGCAGAGCTGCTATATAGCCACCCACTACAATCTGCATTGGTCCATCCAATGTGCAGGGCTTTGCATTTGCCTTTGCTTAAAATTGTAAGGCATCTTTTGTCCCAGTTCTTCAAATCTCTTAGGTCTATTTGAGCAGCAGCTGTGCCCTTTTCTCATAAATACTGCTCTCTGCAATTTTTTCTCAAGTGTAAACTTGGTTTTGACAGGGACAGTTCATTTTCTTCATAGAGGATCTTATGATGCTGTGTTTTGGATTTTTGATGAAAACAGTTGTGATAATACAAAAATATTTTTAGTTGTTACTGATCAATACTTACACAAAGCCAGGACTTTTCTGATTCTTATGCTGTCCTGTCAGCAAGGAGGCTAGGGGTTTACAAGGATCTAAGAGGGCACACAGCCGTGACAGCTAACCCCAAACTGACCAAAGGGATGTTCCATACCATAGGGGTCATACTCAGCAATAAAGCTGTGGTAAAAAAAAAGTGTGAGGGGGACAGATGTTTACAATGATAGAGTTTGTTTTTGCAGGAAACCTCATGTGTGATGAGCCCTGCTTTCCTGGAATTGGCTGAACAAATGCCTGCCAATGGGAAGCAGCAAATTAATTCCTGTTTTGCTTTGATTGTGTATGCAGATTTGCTTTACCTAATAAACTGTTATTGTCTCAACCAATGAGTTTTCTCCGTTTTACTCTATCATTTCTTTCCGCCATCTCAGTTGGAGAAAGTGACTGGGTGGTGCTGAGCTTCCTGCCAGGGTTAAGACACAGTGATGTTTTACATCACATCATCCATATCACTGGTGATGGTTTTAAACAGCAATATCCCTAGTGCTGACTCCTGAGAAAGGCCATCAGTCAGCAGCCAAAAAATTGACATCACTCTTTGAGCCCAGCAGTCCAATCAGTTTTCCACACACCTTATATAGTCCAGCTGTCTGTATTTCCTCACTTTGGCTACAAGAAGACTGTGGGATATGAACCTTATTAGAGTCAAAGTAACTGACACCCACATCTTAACTAATTTCTTCATCATAAAAAGCAATTGTGAAGTGTGGGAACCAGCAGGTAACTTTCTGCTGCATGAGTCATTTTCCTGCCCTGCAAGTACTTGATGCTGGCAGTTTCCTGAAGTTGACCACTACTTTTTCTTTTTCTTTTTCTTTTTCCTTTTTCTTTTTCTTTTTCTTTTTTTCTTTTTCTTTTTCTTTTTCTTTTTTTCTTTTTCTTTTTCTTTTTCTTTTTCTTTTTCTTTTTCTTTTTCTTTTTCTTTTTCTTTTTCTTTTTCTTTTTCTTTTTCTTTTTCTTTTTCTTTTTCTTTTTCTTTTTCTTTTTCTTTTTCTTTTTCTTTTTCTTTATTTTCTTTTTCCTTCTTTTTCTTTTTCTTTTTCTTTTCCTTTTTCCTTTTTCCTTTCTTTTTCTTTTTCTTTTTCTTTTTCTTTTTCTTTTTCTTTTTCTTTTTCTTTTTCTTTTTCTTTTTCTTTTTCTTTTTCTTTTTCTTTTTCTTTTTCTTTTTCTTTTTCTTTTTCTTTTTTTTCTTTTTCTTCTTCTTTTTCTTCTTCTTTTTCTTTTTCTTTTTTCTTTTCCTTTTCCTTTTCCTTTTCCTTTTCCTTTTCCTTTTCCTTTTCCTTTTCCTTTTCCTTTTCCTTTTCCTTTTCCTTTTCCTTTTCGTTTCCCTTTCCCTTTCCCTTTCCCTTTCCCTTTTCTTTGACAGTCCTTTAAAAGCATGTCTTCTACATCTTATAGCCATGGGCTCACATGGTCTTGTGGCGGTACATCAGCAGCTGGTGGTAGGCGATTAGAATAGCCTGCTATTAACATTCTTCATTAGTTCCAAATCAAGCCAACTCATAGTTTACCCCTCTTAATTCCAATCATATTTCTCTATGCAATCCTAATTTTCTTCTGGGTGTACCCTCCCCGCTTCTGCCCTGCATATATTTTTCTTCTTGTAATTTCTCTAGAGATCCCCATTCATCTAAGTCAATATTCTGCTATTCTCATAAGTAACAATTTAATATTACAATAGACTGTTTTTCACAATTTTTAGTCAGGGGCAGATGTTCAACAATGGTTAATCTTCTTAAATCCACTGAGTTGAATAATTATGCACCACCTCTGAATCTGATCATCCATTCATTCATTTTTAACCAATTTTAACTCACAGTGATAAAACTCTATGCTTCATGACATGCAATGCAAAATGCACTTACAGTGTCTTTTACAAAATAATTTGGAATAAGAGCCCATACACTGATGTATTAAAGAAATAATATGAGGTGCTACAAGATACATGATTATGTCTTGCTAAACTGAAAAATACATTGATATTGAAAATGTATTCTCATCTTGCATTTAACAACTGTTTATGAGGGTAGATAGTCGGTAGAACAAGGGGGAAATTAAGACAGGGGAGGTTTAGGTTAGATATGAGGAGGAAATTTTTCACACAGAAGGTGATGACACACTGGAACATGTTGCTGAAGGGGGTTGTGGATGCCCCATCCCTGGCGGCATTCAAGGCCAGGCTGGATGTGGCTCTGGGCAGCCTGGTCTGATGGTTGGCGAACCTGCACATGGCAGGTTGAAACTACATGATCATCGTGGTCCTTTTCAACCCAGGCCGTTCTAATATTCTATGATTCTATGATTCTATAATTCTATGATGATTTGTGTGTGTGGGTATGCATGTGTGTATATGTTAGAAAAATATCACAATGTCATGTACTACAAGTAAAATGTTTGTATTTTAGTTAGAACTTGAATATTCAGTTCATTTTATATTCATGGTGTACCTGTATAATCAATCCTTACTGTGTACACATATGCCAACTCCATCTTAGGAAGTATAATTACATGTGCTACTGCTAATTTTACTTTCTTAGTTTTAGTATTGCTTTCTGTTTGTTTGGTAAAACAAGACTTTCTTTTATTAGAGTTGAGAACATACAAATAATCACATTATAATGATGGCAAAAGCAGTTTAAGCAGTTTTGTGTCTGATGAGATCAGGCCTGGTATTCGAGTTTTATCTATGGCAGAATACTGAGATTTTGTTTCGGTTTTTGGTGTGATTAAAATCTTTATGTACTTGGCAGAATGAATAACTACATTTTTTTGGGGAGTAGTTAATTATGGAATAGGACACAAGAGATCTAGGTACATGATTTAACTAAATTTTGTTTGAATATACAACTTTGTATAATTTTAGATCATCATTTATTATTATAACTAGATACACAATTGAAAGATAAAAGAAAAAAAAATGAAGATTTTATAATGGGTTTACTCTGTCAGATTAAACTGTGCAGATTTTCACGAAAAGATAGAGTCTATACGTGGCTCCAAGTAAAACTCAAGAGAGTTTCCCAAACTGCCTCCAGAAATAGCACTTTGAGCTTATTTGAAGCTGGCCAGGCCTGATCGACAAATACAGCTCTGCTACACAGGGAGTCTGGGTGGCTACTATCAAAAGCATTAAACAAGTTTGTGCAGGCAGTGGAAGCATACACATTCATACAAATCACTTTTACAGTAACTGTGACAGAAATACTAAATTATGATTGTCATCGTGATTAAACATACTGGGAGACAGGACAGTGCAAAACACAGAAGAAATCTGACAAAAATAGATAAGAGGGCGGGTAAATAAAGTGATAATCATTTGTAGCTTCTAAGCAGCCCTGAAAGGAAAATTCCTGCTTGCTTTGCACCCATGTGTACATTTATGTGTTTTTCCAAGTACATCCCAACTCCTGTACCAACAGTGGAGTGCTACACCTCCTGGCACAGCAAAAGCCTGTAGGTCTCTCTGGGGAGAGATGATGTGTGACAGCTGCTGAGCCTGCTCAGCCTCAGCCCAAGGCTGAGCACAGTGCTGTTCTAATGAGCCTGAAGTTGCCAGAGTTTTGGCAGCTGACCTTAACATTGTGACCTCTCTGCCTGTGCTCCTCATCAAAAAGGACCCCAACATGCCGTAAATTCTTCAGCAATTGTGCTGAGCCCAGATCCATTTAGTCAGCCTAAATCAAAGCAATCCCCACAAAGAAATGTGCTGCTTTGAACTGATGGATGATTTGTTCTTATTTATATATAGGAGTATACACCCAGAATTAATAATCTTAAAATATATCTGAAATTTACATTTGCCTTGCCTTATTTTCATAGTTTTATAGTTCATGGTTTTATAGATTTATAGTTTTGCATCTCTGCTCCCTCCCTAAAAATATCTCAGTTTACCTATGTTTTTGTTTTTTTGGTTCCTTTTTTTGTTTGTTTGTTTTTTTAAACTAGATGTGGGTGTAGTGTATTATTTCTGGACAAATGGCTTGGAAAGTGCCTAAAAGAAGATGCATTGGTGGTTTGATCCAGTGACTACTAAGTCACTCAAAAGAAAATGATTGCATGAATTTAATGTTTTTGTCATTGGTATCACTTAGAATCACAGACTGGCTGAGGTTGGCAGGGACATCTGGGTCCATCTGCTCCAACCACTGCCCAAGCAGGGACGCCCAAGACCACCTCCAGATGGCTTTTGATGATCTCCACAGACTCTCTGGGCAACCTGTACCAGAGCTCCATCACCCTCACAGTAAAGACCCTCCTGTGTTTCAGTTTGGGCCCATTGCCTCTTGTCCTGGCACTGAGCACCACTCAGAAGCACCTAGCTCCATTCTCTTTGAACCTCTGTGACAGCATCCTTCCATCAGATACATAGCTCATACATCTTTTATCTGCACCTATGTTTTATTAAGCTGAAATCATTAGACTGCTAATGTGTAAAATATATTCATTTTTTCTATAAACATAGATATAGACAGTCATTATTTTACATAGCATAAATGTATATCATAAGAATATATAAATGTATATAATGTATATCATTAGAATATGTTAGAATCTGGGTTATTTACTTGGCATAACATTAGATAAACATATAATTCTTTGCTGGGCTGAAACTTAACCATATGCATGAGTCCCTAGTTTGTCACAGCCTTATAAAGTTGCACTTACTTTAATTGAGTTATTTGTAATACTCAAATTACAAAAAGAGACGGAAAGCAAAGAAGAAAGAGAAAATCCTTCACACTTATGTAGATGCTTGGCAGGGGCAATTTTGTAACAAACTGTCAAATTCTGGCACAATTATAATATGCTTATAAAAGGCCATATATCTTCAAGCAGTAGGTAATGCTATATGAATTTTCCTGCTGCTATAATGGCAATCAGTATGTAGAATATATTATGTAAAAATTAGTAAGATTAATAATATGTTATTCTCCCCCTCTTCTACAGTCAAAGGAATCCATTTGTTGTTAATGGTACTACATTTAATTTAACTGATTAATTTGGAGCCAGGTCAGAAGTTAGGGGCATTTAGGAAATGATCAGCTTGTAATTCCATATGCTAAATATTAAAATAAAGTGCCTCACACTGGTACTCTGGTAGATGTCACTTCACAGTGAATTAAAATTGCTTCAGACCTCAAGAATCAAAGAAGAATTCAAAATTATTCTGCTGTATAGTCACACTCACGGATATAATTAAAGGTCTGTCAGCACTTTCATTACATAAAGCCATTTTTAAGCAGTTCATAAGTTGGCTATGACATTTTGCTTAAAGCTGGAAATGGGCTGTGAGTTTCCTGCCTGGGAGTGAAGTTTTGTTTCTTATAAATGTAATTGGAATCAGATTATATTCCTGTGTTTTTCATCCATGGCAAAGGGGTTAAAGAACATTATCTGCTTTTTATATTCCTCCCACGCGTTCAAAATAGCTCTGTACTTCAGTTTGGTACCTTGAAGATAATTAGGTTCCAAAATTATTTAGGCAGATCCAAGGCATGAGCTAGATCACTGTCCCACAGTCACACAAACTAGTTAAGACACTATTCTGATATGGTTTTGGACCGTGACAGTTGGAACCTTCCCAATGTTCAGGGTCACCTTGGGGAATGTCACAATCCCAGGATGGTTTGGGTGCAGTTATGCCATTTTGGACATTTGGGGGAAGTGATAACTCATACATAAGCTATGCTAAGAACAATCCCATGTGCTTTTCTATTTTTTAAAAGTGTCAAATAGATGTCTGTTTTATTTGCTAGTATAGACCTAGTGTTAGTATACTTCACAGAGTGATCCAAAATGTTTCCATTTCAGCATGTGCTCACCATGCTAGCTGGTAATTGTGTAGAATCATTTTAAGATGCCAATTTGGTATGAATTTAATTCTAAGTAAGAAGTCAATTTTCATAGCAGTCTCAAAAGACAAAAAAAAAAAAAATCTCAGTCATTTCTACCAGTATTTATCTAAAATGTATTAATATTTAAGCTTAGAGCTTACTGAAAAACAAAGAGTGAGATTGTTGCAACTTTTTTAAGGATCAAAGTTCACAGCTATGCCACTAAACTGACTGTTGCGGACTGTGGAGGTGATAGACAAGACAAATGCATGCACGTTCTCTGCCAATGAATCCTTTGAAAGGAAAATGCTTGCTCATTCCTATGAGAAATCATGAAATTGCTGAAGAGGTTAAAGGAGCTCAGCATGCCCATCCACCATTCAAACAAACCTCTTCCATTATATGGAGTATTTCCAGCCCTTCTCTCATCACTTTGAACAGCATCCCAAGTGGAGTCACAAGTTGCTCTCATGAGTGAAAGATAAGCAGTACAGACTTTATTTATTTATGTGCAAGTGTCATCATAAATCAGGCAATATGACTGAAATACTTATTTTAATTTCATTAGTAGATGGAGTAGTTTTTAAATCAGAAAAATCACAAAGCATTAAATCCACAGGGAGAACATTCCTGGAGTCTGTTCTACCTCTAGCCTCACTCAGGAAGGTAACTAGGAGGACTTGGAGTCATGCTGTTTTGGGAAGGTCAACACTATATGCTTGAGGAAGACATTCAGAAAGCTATCATCAGCAGGGGTTTGGTCTTTCCTATAAATATACAGGCACGGTAATACAACTTTTGACATGTTGTCTTCCCGAAAAATAATAATTAAAATTAATATAGAGTCACCGGTTCACCTGAGATAGAAAAATAAGGTAGCTATTTCATTTGAGCAGGCTCTCAGGAGACCACAAACTTTATTTCCATAAACATTATGTGAGCACACATACAATCACAGTTTATCTCCTGACCATGTGTTGTAATTAAAAAGGTATTTAGTTGCAGCTGTCACAAAATCTCCATATTCTATGAAAACAGATTATTGATCTGAAAGGATCCGGCCTACCTGGCTGAGGAAAGCATCCCTGGGAATCCCCAGCTGTTTTTGACTTTGTGACATTATGAACATCTGTAAAGAAACTTATGACTTGATAAAAAAACGAGATGCCAAATGACAAAAGTTAGCATCAGGGAACAAACAAACAAATGAAAAACGAGGAAAATAATAGATGATTTTGCTTTGTTAAAAAGGCTATAAACACTTGCTTCTGTTCACAGCACTGAACATCCATGGCACATCTGAGCTGTGAGAACTGAAGAGATAAAAAAAAATGTTTTCTCTTCAGAAAGACCACGATAAGCTGAATTCTACCCTGACTGAGTATCAGCACTGACTTGGAAAAGCAAACAGCAGTTGAGAAGGGACAGTCTTCATTGTAGATTGCTTTGCTAGAAAAGCTAACTAAACAATTAAAGAAATATAAGGATTTGGCTTGAGACTTTCCCTCTGAGTTAATGGAAGCCCCAGACCTAGTGAATTATGGACTCCATCTGCTGCAACTGACTCTCAATGAGTTGGAAGCAAATACAGTCTCTGTGTCTTACGCAGAGAAGCCATGTGTTTTTCTTGTTATTTTTCCAATTTTCACAAGTATACTTAATGCAAAATGCATTGTTGATGTGAGCCTGACATTCAAGACTGTTGCGAGGTGACAGAATACAGAAAAAATCTGAAAAAAAGGGCTTATTATCTACATTATTTGAAATAGCGGGTACTTTTGCATCTGTAAAAGGCATTCTACTGCTATCACTGCCCTTACGGAAGCACTCTCATGAGAAGCAGCAAAGTCTTCATAACACAAATTATAATTAAAAAAAAGCCTAAATATTATATTATAAGGGATTAAATACATATGTAGATAAATCAGATGGGTATTGAAATTTGTTTTGAAGTATGCTGTGTAGAGCCATAAAGAAGTAGAACATAATACTCAAGGAACTACTGAAGTGGAAAAGGCCTGTTTTAATTATTTGAACATTGACTGTAGCATCGTATATGCCAGTTCATATAGGAAAAAGCACATGAAGCCTACATGAACTGCTACACAAAACTCTTTTTTTTCAGATCTTGTCAGTAATTATTTAATCTTTTGCCTGTTTAAGAGATTAAAATTAAGCAGTAAACACATAGCTTTTTTCCAGGTCTACAAAGGTGATATTTTAAAGCTGAGAAGTTCTTAAACAGTCTCCTTCAATCTATGCAATCATCAAACATTCAAGCATTTTTTTAATTTATTTATCCATTTATTTTACTCTGGGCTAAAATCCACAGATTTAGTTTTGTAGTACACTTCTTAGATGCAGTCTAAAGTATGGAAACAGAAATAATTTATCAATTTACCTTGTTTGTGTGAAGGGATCTGGAAATATCTTAACATAAATCATGTGGCTTTATCTGCTATACCTGCAGTTGTGTTCTAAAAAGCTACTGAAATTAAGCTAGTCTCCATTGCTTACTATACCATGTGAATAATCTTGTCTGTGCTCTGGGTTTTAATACAGGATTCATTCTAAAAAGCTTTTTGTCCTCAGAGTTTGTGTTTACCACTACTGAATTCCTCAAACTGCATTTTTAGAAGGAAAAAAAAATTATCAGTAAGTGCATCTGGGATCTGATCCTGGGACTCATTAGGAATGCAATGGATCCATGCAAACTGGCCTTTAGAGCCTGGAAAAAAAAACACCTTGGAATAAACTTTACGTCATAGGAAAATTAAGAATAGCATGACTTCACTGTTCCATGGCCTAACACGTCTAGGAACTCTCCCATGTGACAGTTGAAGCAAAATGGACAACAGGGAAATGGTCTGCACATGGCCAGAACAGAGCTATTTTAAGCTCACTGCACTGCGGTCATTAAGCTCTGAGGGAGAACGGAGAACATGAAGAATAGAACTTATGGAAGGCATCATAATCCTCATCAAATTTTTGGTGATTTTTTTTTTTTTTTTCTTTTTAGATTTCCTCTATGCATGTACTTTATATAGATAACAAACTTTCACACTGAGGGAAGATGTGTCATATAAAACAGTTCAATAACATTTTAAAAAGATGTTTTGACCCTGTCTCAGCTCCCTTATGACAACCATGGAGATTGGGCAGTGTTTTCCTATTAAGTCTATAACATTATACTATGCATGGTAATATGAATACTTCTATCTAAATTCCATAAAACTTCAGTTTAAGCTTCATGGTTTTGTATTCCAGAATAAATAAATAAAATATATTGTACATTCTATCTTAAAATAAAGCAGATGAAGCCATTATACGATAACTGTATAATAGTTACCTTAAACAACAATTACCATAAATAAAAGTTACCATTTTCCAACTGTGAGCAAGTGTAAAATAATAATTAAAAAAAGCAACGTAAACATTTGACCTTAATAGTCTGATTTGCCTGCTCTAAGTTTCTGTAAGTTATATTTATGTAAGAGATCATAATTAGGCCATTACTGCTGGCCATAATGTGTTAGATTTGTTTCACCAACACATTTTTAAGTGAATGAAGATTATCCTGTTTGCTCTGAAAATTTCAATTTTTCTTAAAAAAAATATTTCTGAAATTAAAGGAATTCCACTTGGAAAATGGGAAATTTCCATTTGTTTTATTTTTTTGTATTACAACATTTAACTAATCAGACACAAATACACGGCAAATTATTTTATAACCATGAACATGTGAAATTTCATACAGTCTGTAAGTATATTCAAAAGTAAAAAGCTAAAGTCCTTCACTGAATAAGCCACAATTATAGTTCCTGTCAGTAAATCTAATCCTATTCAGGAAAAGTAATAATTTGGCCCAGTAGAAATTATAAATTCTAAATGTGCTATTCAAGCTTCAAAATTATACTCAACCAATGACATAAGTGTTTAAATCAGTAAGTATCTAGCCTCCCACCCCTCTAGTTTTTATTTCTGGACTCTAATAATCCATATTTTTATCTGAAACACAGTAGCACCATGCAGAAAAACAAAGAATATATACACAATACATCCACAAAGGACTTTAAAGTGAGCTAAGTATTAAGACAAGCTATAATCATTGTTATTAATGCATTGTAGGTCACACTACAAGCTCAATTTTGGACATACAGTGAATGTGCTGATTTTCATGGTCTCAGATATCCATATCCTAAAAATGATTAATAAAGATGTAGCTCAACATAATAAAGCTACATTCTTTCTTTTGTGTGCTATAATAGTTTCTGAAATACAATGGAATATATTTTATTATCTATCTTCTTATGCAAAAAGCCTTCTATGTATGTTCATAATTTCACAGTTACATTTGTATCCTGCATCTCTGACAAATGCTGTTAATCTAAGAACTCTACTACTACCCAGTACAATTTCCAAAGAATTGAGTGATTTAGTATTGTGATTAGATTATGATTTAATATGATTAGATTATTCACTTTCCATTAATGGCTGTCTATGTTCAACACAGAAAGTTATAATCCATTAAAACATTTTGGTAGAACAACTTTTGCTTCAGATTCTGACCTCAGTAACATAACTGAAACTCCAGATTTATAGCTGCTTCTGTATGCCAGCAAAAATAAGGGAACAGTAATTACAATATTTTATTAGTTGTAAGAATTTGAAAAGCACACCTTTAAAAACAGATAATATTTAACATCAAGGAGCAGAAGATTTTTTTTCTTAAATTTGAATTAAAAGAACTGTTTTGAAGCAGAAATTGAAAATAAAATTGAGGTTATTTCTTTTCTCTATTAGAGAAACTCTAACTCTTCAGCCACCGGGAAAAGAAGATTTCCTCTTCTTCTTTTCACTCCTGAACTCCAGAAGCATGATCAGTATCTAAATTTTCATCTCTAATATTCCTTGTTACTTTGTTATTAGCATTTAGTTGTAAACTCTTAATAGTTTTAAAAATTCCTGTCTTGAGAAGAAGTGAGAAATGAACTTGATCAAATTATTGTTTTTTTTTTTAATTCAATCTTGTTGTCTGTCCCACTCCTGACCACCTGACCTGCTTTTTTTTACTGCAGAGGTTCCCCTTATTTTACAGTTTGCAGCACGTGCTATGAATATCACTGGCCTGCACATTTGAATTAATTATGTTTTCCTGAGAAGAAATGGGACAAGAAACTAGGCCAATTATTAGTTGTTAACCAACAGAAACACATTCATACTAGTGGTCCCAAATGTTCCCTGGCCCTCTGTTTAAAATTAATCCATCAGAAAATCACATGGAGGATGCTCAAGACCCCCCTCCAATTATTTAAAATCATGTCATTAAGCAGACAAATGCTGGCACTGCAACTCAGCAGGCGCTAATTTAACCCATATGCTTTGGGATTGTTCCTACATCCATTTGTCCTGGCCAGAATTTATGCAATATTTTTTTCTTTCCTATAAAGTAAAATTTGTGTTACAAGCTAACTATGCAATTTTTATTCTAAATGGAAGCTGTATAAATATGAAAAATCTTCAGGTCAGAAAAACATATAATAACATTTTGGAAACTTAATTTTGTAGAAAGACATATTCAAGAAGTTCCAAAAATCCGAACAGTGCAACAAAGGTCTGCAAGTTCAATGACCATGGAATTATGTTCCAAAGTAAAAATAATCAATATACACTCCTATAGATATGTTTGTGTTGTTGTTGTTGTTTTCCTTTACTGGAAATACACTTCTTCTAAAAGTATTAAATATGTGCCATCATCTCAGCCTCATCCTTGAGGGCTGAGAGCCATATTTACAGGACATGGAGAAATAACCTGTTTCTCTACATTTCTCTTCCTTTTTTGTGATAAAGCTCTCGTTCTTTCCTGCTTTGTCATTTTCAGTATCTTTCTATATTTCTGTGTTTTATCTTCTCTTATTATTTCCTAATCTTCCTTATTTTCAGTACATTTCCTTTGAAATCTGTACATGAAATGGACAAAATAGGTTAAGGCCTAACACCATTTGGTTTTATGTAAGCTGATGTCTGTATGCTCAGTGCAGTGTAATTAATTTATTTATCAGCTTTTCATATCATGAGTCATTCAGAATCGCTTAACATCTGTAACTAGGACAAGAAAACATTGATTAAATTATGATGAAGTGATTAAAATATGGCTTTTTCAAATTTGAAAAATATAGTTTTATAAAGTACTGAACATTTGTGTTTGTTAAAATACTAATGAAGAGAAAAAGTAAGAAGAAGATATAAAGGTTTCTTAGCTGTCTGTTTACTATGTGTTTAAATGTGTTTTAGATCAGTATTCCCAGAAGGATGATACAAAAAGTAATTATCTATGCAAAAAATGCATCCTCATCATTTACGGCTTTGATCCTCATTGTGAATCAGTGTATGATTTAGGAGTTTTATTTGTTGATTTTTCTTGTTATAGATTTTGTCTCTATAACAGCAACTTACTACCTGGAAATGTTAAAAGTGCATAAAAGAAATGATATATATGCAGAAACAATAACCTCCTTCTTCAAACATTCTTCATTTTGAGCTATTCTTTTGTATGTAAGTTGCACTTATCAGTAGTCATTTGATTTTTGTTTTCGTAATGGTTCATCACTGTAAGAGTTAAGTATATAATTCTGTGGCATACCTGTGTATTAACAAACGTTTCAGCCAACTAAAAACTAGGTCTCTGCTTACAAAAATTTCCAGGTACATATGAAGTTCCAATTGAGGTATTTTTCTTCATTTTTGCAATCAAATTGTGAATTTTAAGCAACTCCTACTTAAGAAATACCGAAAGACTATATTTCTAAAGCAAGCTCATTCCTTGAACTATGCAACTTTTACACAAATTTGTTGTCCTTATCAATGTAAAATGAGAATGGCAGTAAACATGATTAAAGCTTTGTTACAAAATCTGATACATGAGACCAAAGTCTTGGTGCCTCAAAGAAGATCTTCCCTCTGCCACAGGCTCTGGGTTGTCATCTCAAGCTAAGCAGTCCTTCAACTGCAGAATTTTTCTAAGATCTTGCAGTCTGCTTTCTATTAAAGTCCCTAAATCCTTAACTCTCAAAGGCTGTCCCTACAGTCTAGCCTTACAGTCTATTAGATGACTACTGTGGTGCTCAGGGACATGATTTAGTGTTGGATTGTCAGAGTAGCATGGTTAGGTTGATCATAGAATCATAGAATGGCCTGGGTTGAGAAGGACTATAGTGACCATCTAGTTTCAACCCCCCTGCTATGTGCAGGGTTGCCAACCACCAGACCAGGCTGCCCAGAGCCGTGTCCAGCCTGGCCTTGAATGCATCCAGGGATGGGGCATCCGCAACCTCCTTGGGCAATCTGTTCCAGTGTGTCATCCCCTCTGTGTGAAAAACTTCCTCATAATATCTAATCAAAACCTCCCCTGTCTTAGTTTAAAACCATTCCCACTTGTCCTGGGCCGTACTCCAGATGGGGCCTCACAAGAGCCGAGTACAGGGGGACAATCACCTCCCTCTCCCTGCTGCCCAGAACACAGTTGGCCTTCCAGACTGCAAGCAGATGCTGCTGGCTCATGTCCAGCTTCTCATTCACCTGGACCCCCAAGTTTTCCTCCACAGGGCTGCTCTCAAGGAGATCTATAAGTAGGTGGCATTGCCCCAACCCAAGTGCAGCACCCTTCTCTTGGCCTTATTGAACCTCATTAGGTTTACATGGGCCCACTTCTCCAGCCTGTCAAGGTCCCTCTGGATGACTTCCCTTCCTTCCAGTGTATCGACTGCACTTGCTGAGGGTGCACTTGATGCCATCATCTGTGTCACTGATGAAGACATTGAAGAGCACCGGTCCCAAGACCAACCCCTGAGAGACACCACTTGTGACTGGCTTCTACCCTGACATAGAACCATTGATCACAACTCTTTGGCTGCATCCAGCCAACCAGTTCCTAATCCACTGAACAGTCCACCCTTCAAATCCATACCTCTCCAATTCAGAGAGAAGCATGTGGAGAGGAACCACATCAAAGGCTTTGCAGAATTCCAGGAAGGTAATATCCATTGCCCTTCCCCCGTCCACTGATTTTGGACTTGATGATCTCAAGGGTTTCTTCCAACTTGAACAATTCTATGATTTTATGATTAGTCTCTTCTCTCCCTGATTAGTTATGTCCTTCCATGCTGATATGAAAATACAGTGACAGAGGAGTCAGAAACTGGAATTGAGAAAGCAATTGATGTATATCTGTAGTTATATCCATAGGAAATTCCCAAAGCTGGACTGGTTGAACCAATGCTATGGAAAGCTGAGAAATGGGATTTTATCAAAGTTGTAGGGAGAGCTGAAGAAACTGCTCATGCTAGCAGAAGATGAGAGGCTATAAAGGAGCAGATTAGATATGTTACATATTGCATATTAATGTATTTCTAGAGTTCCCAGAAGACACTAGACAGAAAAGGGAATGCATTTATCTGGGATTTTTAATGAATTTTTTTCACTTGGACTCAACAGCTCAGATTTTTCTGGGAAAACTCGATGCTGTCTTTCCAGAAAATTGGCTCTACAAGAAGCGTTCCTGGTCAGTTATCAAAATGTGATATTACTGAGAGAGCTGCGCAGTCAGGAGTTTGTATATATTGACCAGCACCAAAATTACTCATAAGCTGATCCTTTCATGAAAATATGAAAGTTACCATTTGCTTTAAAAAGACTACACTGAAAAAGCACATACTTCTACTACTTGTACTACCACAAGACAAACTTTAAATTACCACTGGATACTTATTCCCCTTCATGTGTTCTCATTAGATATATATGTGAATAGCTGTCCAAATATTCATCTGTATAACCTGCTTTCCTCAGGTAGAACTTTGGGGGAAAACACAGATATGAACATGCTAGATGAATCAGCTAAAACAGGACTAAAATATGTAAAGCCATCAGAGAAATTAATATAAGAAGTCACATAAACTAGAAAGCAAAGTTATATTATAATTTATACAGCTTTTCCCAAATAATTTATAATTTTCCCTTCTTCTGAGCAGCTATAAAGAGTTCTTGCATTCTTTCTTGTGCCCAGTGAGATCCAGGAAAGATGGCACTGCCAGCTCTGCCTCTGGGGACACATGACATGACACGTGTGATACATCATACCTTCAGGGAGACTAATATTTATGACCAAGTAAAAAAAAAAAAAAAAAAAAAAAAAAACTCATTGTGGTTAATGTGAAAAATTAGGCACTCCAAGGATGTGAGTAATGAAATAGGTTCCACTAAATACAAATATTATTTAATTCAAAGCTAGTTATTTAATCATCTAAAATTCAATTAAACATTTCCCTCTATGTGTCTTCCTCTCCACTGCCATTTTGCAGGCTCTAATAGTGTGCATTCCACACACTGAATTATCTTATATTTGCCACAGTGATACTCTGATACACTCTGATAGTCTTCTGATACTCTCTAGTATTTCATGTTTTTGACAGAACCCATTTAGAATTGCCATTAAATATCTTACGATTCAGTTTGAGAGCAACAGAAAGTCTCCCAGGTGCGTGCATTGGAGTTGTATCAAATCTTTGTTTTTGTAGGGTATGGTTGTCCAAAGCATGTCTCCTCAGCTTCACCTCTGAGGAGCTTGTAGTGAAAATGTACGTTAGCATATAATTCTGAATTGAGAACATGGTTTTATAAATGTTAAGTTCAACTACATATTAACTGCTAAGCTACAAGGTAAGTGTCATATACAATAAGAGACAGTGGAAACAGAGTAAATTTTTTCTGAAACCTTGCCACTCCTATTGTCTAACATTCTTACCCTTTTCATGGGATTTTTATTGCACAATTTATCTCAAAGCAAAATTCTTTTTTGAAATCAGTAGAAAGAGATAGGGAGAGTTTAACAAAGAAACAGTATTTTTTGGAATAAACATTCTTTATAGATCATTTTGTAGTCTTACTTTAGAGTCAGTTTCATAATCCAGAGCTGGTTCAGAACTTTTATAAATCATTCACTATCTGGATTCACTAAAAAGAATGCAGTTGTTTTAGCTAAAGAATGCAGCAAAGAAAAATGAAAAACAAAATGGTTAAATGAACAATATGATTTTTTTCCTCATGCATTTTTAGAAAGTACTCTTGAAAATAACATTCTGTGAATTGATATTAATCATATGAGGACAGATCACGTAAAAAAAAAAAAAAAAAAAAAAGATTAGTGATCCAGTTCCAAACTTCAGAAGGACTGTGAATCCTATTGAATTTTCATTTCCATGCTTGCAAACCATTTTTATACTGTAACATTTATTTTTGATAATGCTCAGAACTATAAATCATTTTATTTTACAGCCCTTGAGTCTTAGGATTTATGAATGCAGAAGAAAATCTGTTTCATATTTGTATGCTCTACTGTTTGGAATTACATGCTAGCAGAAGAAAATCTTTCCTTATACAAATGTGATAACAAAAGAATATATGAAGGTGCCCTTGCTTAGGTATGACTAGTCAGACTTGATTGGGAAGATCTGGTCTGTTATTTTACTTGAACTTTGAACAATAAATAAAGTTCTTGGCTCAGAAAAAGAGGAATGATATTACAATATATTTGAGTCGTATGCTCCATTCTGTTTCTGTTTTGTAGCTGCAATTTACTGTAAGACTCACAGGAAGGGGATCAAGTGTTCCTAGTTTTACATGACTGTGTATGAACTTTACTCACAGTTTGTTCTCAGCCTGGACATCGGTTCTCTGAGGTTGTTAAGTCCTTTTTTTTTGCTGTTGTTCAGTCCAAAGTTCTATTGTAGACTGGAGTCACTGTTTTCCATTACAAACTACTGTGCACTTACATTAAAAAATAATCATTTTCATCAACAAATTCTCAGACTCTCATCTTTACATGCAGAGGATCTTGCTGTGTTTCAAATACAGCACAGAAACATCTACTAAATATATCTGCTTTCCCTGCATAAGCATAAAAAACTTCCATCTAGCAATGGAAATAAATTAATAAAAGTTTTCTTTTGTTTCAAGTATATTTAACCATTTAAACAATTTTGAAGAAAATGTGTGCAATTTACATAGACTTCAGAGAACCAATCAGAGAATTGTTTGAGTTGAAAGCAATCCTCAATAAGTGTAGGGACACCTACAGCTAGATCACATTTCTTCGAGCCCTGTCCATCCATTAGATTTGTGCTCCTGACCCTTCACCAGTTTCTTTGCCATTCTCTGGACGTGCTCCAGGGCCTCATTGTCTTTCCTGTAGTGAGGAGCCCAAAACTGAACACAGCACTTGAGGTGCGGCCTCACCAGTGCTGAGTACAGGGGGATGATCACCTCCCTGCTCCTGCTGGCCACACCATTTCTGATGCAGGCCAGGATGCCGCTGGCCCTCTTGGCCATCTGGACACACTGTCGGCTCATGTTCAGAAATTTTGTTGAAACCCATGAGGTTCTCCTGGATACTTTGCTCAAGCCAGTCTATATCTTGAGCGTATCAATCACACCACACAGCCTGGTGTTCTCTGCAAACTTAGAGTGTGCTCAGTCCCACCAATATCACTGATGAAGATATAAAAAGTATTCGATTCAGTACTGATCCCTGAGGGACACCATTTGTCACTTATCTCCATCCAGACACTGAACTATTGACTGCTACTCTCTGGGTACAGTTTTCTAACCAGCAACAATCAACCACCTTCTTGCTGTGAACCACGGCAATTTCACAAGAGCACCATGAGCTTCACTATCCAACACTGGACTGACTATAAAGACAAAAAGGGTGACATCAAAACATAAAATCTCCAAAGTGGCATTTTGTTCTATTTTAAGGTAATTAAAAGACTAACACAAGTTAAGAAAATTAGCAAGATTTCCATGTTCTTGATCCTACAATGTATTCTGTCAGTCTCATGTATCTACATACTTCGTGCTGAAATCGAAGAGTTGCATTCAAACAGATATCTGCCCAATTTTCACTGCAACGTACATGCAAAGAACTAGGGGGAAAAAAAGGATAAATATTTCATAAAACATTAATTAAAATAATTAACATTTTCATTCAGCCACATGTAAAATTAGCCAAAAATCCATTCTTTAAGCAAAGTTTATCTTTTACAACATATGTGTTCTATGCTGAGAAGTGAATGCCCTAATGCTTACATTTAAATAGCATTTCTGCTCAAAAATGCATCTGTTCAAGCACTGTTTCAACCAATGGCACTCAAGCTTAATTTGACAGACTTAGGCTACATCATCTTAGCAGGGCTACTTCCCTCACTGTTGTTCGCAAGGATTTAGATGGACTTATGCTTATCTTTGTCTTTCCCCAAGGTCTATTCAGAAACAGCACACCTATGATTCAAGTGGAGCGCTGCACAGAAACTCTGAAGTGCTTTCTCAGCAACTCCTTCTCCTGGAGAAGGTTCATAGCACTTCATTTTACCTGTCTCCACATGGAAGGTCTCCATCCAGACATAGCCAATGAGAAGTCTGACTAAAAGTGCCCAGCAGAGTATGTAGGAAATTATTTCAGTGTGTCTTATAAGCTATTTCAATGGTTTCTTTAGGATATGGATCTCATGCAGCAACTGCTTAGACAACTGCTGAAGCCACGTACATTTCAAGACTCAATACTGAAATGTCTGGGCAATAAAATAGCAGTTGGGACAAATTAGCTTGACTGAAACAAGTTTTCCTAGTGCAAGTGAATTGCTCCCTTAATTTTTGAAAGGTCTGATTTTGTTTACATACAAATATGTGTTGCAGAAGTATTGTCAGCACTGAATATTTCAGGTCATGAGACAAAAGCTAGCAAAGTAATAATTGGTTTCAATTAAATTAAAAATAAAAAAGATTTAATTAAGTGAAAGAGGAAAAATGAATAAACACCCAAGCACAATTAAATATGCCAACAAAGGCAATATGTGATGTAAAATTACATTCTTTCAAGTAAAAGACAATTCAGAATCTGAAGGCTGAAGCTACTGATGCATTTTAATTCATGCCTCAAACACAATTATTCACTTGAACTATTTTAGTTTAACACCTCTCAGAACAAAAAGGTAAGACAGAAGAAGAATTAGGAGCTACTGTGGACTTTCCAGATGGCTATCTTCAAGTGGATGGTGTTCCTGTCTGTGGCGATGGGGTGGTAGTGGATGATCTCTAAGGTCACTTCTAACGTAAACTACTTTGTGATTCTACGATCCATGATGGAAGAGGTCCTTTGCTTATTGCCTTCAGGGTAGATGAAAGTGAATTCACTTTAAACAACTCTTACATACCATTCCAGTTATTTCTCATTTAGCCTCAGAATATCTGCTCTTTAATCCACTGTATTTACAGTGTTATTCCACATCACCACCTTGTTCAGATGCTTACTTATCTGCTTTGGTTAGAAAGGACTTGCCACAAACATTTGGCTTACTATCTCATGATGTTCCTCTATTCTATTCCTTAAAAGCTTCCCTATAGCTAAAAACTGCTCCAGAAAATTTGCAAGCTGACTACAATTGTGACACTTCATTATAAAGTGTCCCCACAATTAACCATACTTCTGTAGCATATTTCTTGTATCAAACTGCATTCTACAGCTCAGAAATTAATTTTTACCCCCAGACAGCTGTCATGTTATCGTTCTGGACCACTGAACAAGGTCCTACTTTATGTAAGGCATTGATATGCTTTTCATTGTTAAATATACATTTTGTCTGTGTAGATGCTTTGTCTTCATGACAGTGATTATCAGATGTTCATAAAATATTTCATTTACCAAATTGCAGAGATTATACATATCATGCAAATAAAACAGAGAGTATAGTAAGAATTTGCACAGCATACTTGTTTTTTGTACCCTGGAAAAGTTTTTCAAGCCAAATCTACATTGGCTGTTACAGAAGGTTGGCTTAATACCTCAAAAGAGAATCCAGGGCACTTGTTCAAACAGATCCTGTACCGCGTACTCTTAGCAGAGCTAGCAGAAAGTGGATATAACCAGGCAATGTTTTGAAAAGTGGCTCTGAAGTGAGGGGTTGTGCAAAAGGCATATATTCTTATTCTTGTTTTGGCAGGGATGATTTCCAGATCCTCAGTTCCATTGTGCTCCACCTAAATAGACTAAATTTACTTGAATTCTGTGACTAGACCCAAGTTTTCTCAAGGAGCTATTGGAACAGACATGATGAAACATTATGTTAGGTATAGTGGTATTACCTTGTATTATTAATCTTTAGTTCTCATGGTGTAGGATTTGCTTTCTCCTTGTCATATTAACAACCTTCTATTTGCTGCAATTTCAGTTTTCTTTATACAACAAAGGCAACATGAGATTTATGAAAGATAGTAGCTTATAAAAGTCTTCCCTGTACACTAATTTATGTTACATTAATATTATTCATTAGTACATAGACTGAAATTTAGAAAGTCTGGTATCTCTCAATTTCAGAGATACTGGGTGAACACTGGGCTTCTCAATATTTCTAACAGACAGATGATGTACCATCCTACTCACCAGATATTTACTTTCGTATTTAGGAAGGGAAACAAATAAGATCACATCATTGGTTGCTACTGTGATGGTAGCAATTTTATCTGTTACTAATATCTGAGAATGATGGCCTATCATTTTATTATTATTATTTTAGAGTAGTTAATGACATTTTTTACAATGGTTTAGCATGCTTCATGGAAAAATCACTTTCAAACAGTTCTTGCCAATAGGACATCTTAAACGAAGAAACCAATTTTTTTTTTTTTTTTTTTTTTTTAAACACCAGTTTAGGTAACATCTACTAGAAGGGTTAAGACAAAAAATAAAATGTATCACTAACAAGTTTTGGAAAGTGCCACTTCAAATACTGATAATCAATATAGCACATCTTTGTATTGTGCAACTAAAACTTTTTCACAGTAGAGAAATTGCCAGATAGCCTACTGTGAGCATAGCTGCTTTATGCCATTTACAGACTCAAAGCAGAACAGACATCAAAGTTTCCAGTTATGGACTGTTCCTTTTATTGCATATTTTATTTATTTATTTTGTATATTTCTGAACATAAATATAACCAGCAATATTCTCATTATTACTATCAACATGCTTTTTAATCTGAAATCTGTGATAACTTTAATGTAGTACAGTACAGCAGTGATGAACAGGTGGAAATATTGCTATTAATTCTTGCTTTTCTAACAAATTTATTTTCGTACTGAAATTCTTAGCTGACACTTATTTTATCAAAGCCATGAAGAATCCCTGGAACTCTAGAAATTCCACATTTGAAAAAAATATTAGTTTTATTATTGAACTGAAATCAAGAAAATATTGAATTAAGGCTTAAATGCTGTTCATTCAAAAACTGAAATATTTTAGAAGCAGGAAAACAAGATCATTTATTTGGAAAATATTAAAATAAAATAAGATCAAAAGTTTAACATGAGAGATGATGTAAAAAGTATGAGTAACTGTATTGAAACCCTGCAAAATAAAGAACAGCTTATAATACTGTTTCAGAAACAGGAAAAGACATCTGGGCTGCAAAGAGCTATGCTGCAGAAAGGAGAAAATTATCAGATCTGTTCAGTAGAGAAGATATTTTGGCAACTGTTTAGGGTGGTTCCTCAGCTGTAACTCCTCAGCGTAGATTGTTCTAGTTCTGCTGACTTTCAATGACAACAAGTATCTACCAAAATCATCCTGCAATTTATTTTTGGTCTCAAAATATAAGATTACCAGCTGAGTTGGAAGAACAAACCCAACAAGTTGCTTTTAAAATTTGAAGAACTGTGGTATTTTGGACTCTATCCATATTAAATACTGTTCTATTTCAAATATATGAGAATATTTACTGGTATTAAACAACTCTGGGAGTTGTCACTGTCACAAATGAGATTAGCGTCTTGTGCATTCCTCATGGTATTTTCAACTTCTGAACCATCCAGTGAGTAAATTTTTATAATGAAAAACTTTTGCTATATTAATACGACTTCCTTTGTCTCTTAAGTGCTGAATGAACTTTCACCTTATGAATCTAAAAATTCTGTAAAAAGCAAAATCTTTTTCATACATAGAAAGTATTGTACTTTCTAATATCCAAGCCAAACACTGTTAAACAGAAAATGAACAGGTGATAAGACTATTTGCATCTCTGTCAGTTCCTTTTAGTCTTCTTAGATTCATTCCAGCAGGTCTATTTTCTGTCACATTAATAGAATGCACAAGAAACAATCGACATCAAAGGCTTATTAGCTCTAGAGAAAGCTCTGGCATCTTTCATTCCCAAACCAGGCTTTTGCAAATAGACTATGTGAACAATGTTTTTACCAGGTGAAATGAAATATGTTTGAATATTAAATAACAGCTTGTTCTATATACATTGTCTTTTGTAGTCACAATTTTCAACAACATTACTTCCCTGAAAGAATAACTCTGTTCTAAATAATAAAACTCTAGTCACTCATTTGACTATAAACATATATCCACTTCTCTGAGTAATGTGATGTATACTATTTTGTCACCCTTACTGGAAACACCTATTTGCTCTCTGCTTCTAAGTGACTTGTACATAGCAATTTTCTTTCAATCGTGACAAAACGAACAGATACGTTATTCTCTTTATCCTATTCCCACTTTAGTTGTCAACATTTTCAAATTTCTCATCTGCAGAGTAAACTCTTAAGATTGTGTAATGCTCATTAATATGTATTTTCCTCTAAATTAAAAAGTACATATATTCATAGGCACTAGCATAAAATATAAAATAAAATAAAATATAACCTCTGCAGATATAATTTTATATGTCTACTGTTTCATGAGACTTGAGTTTCAAAACTGTTTTGAAGAATGCTTCAGAACTTCAGTCCAAGAGGAATGAATTTTCCAAAAGTTCTGGTACTTATTTTAACTTTTTGCACTGGAAATCATATGAAAGCATTCTGGACAGAGCTAAAGCCTAACTCTAAAGTTTTGTTATATCCCCAGTAAGTAAATACATTAAATACATTTATTTGGTTTAACTGATTTTCATTAATCAGATTTTATCTCGAATTATTTTTATGATAATAACAGCAGAGACTTATCAACGTAGTTTCGTTAAAATGATGAGCTCAATATATCATGTGAAAAATCTGTAGCTATTTAAATTGAATTAGCAATCAGGAAAAATACTGAATTCCTCTCTAAGAGCTCTTAATTTCCAACTATTGTCAGTGGATGAAGACATACATAATTACAATGCACACTAGCTAATTGTCAATATTTTCTGAGCATTCTCAAAGACAAATCAAAATCTGAGTGCTCATGAGGTCTGAAATTTTCTTCTACATAGGGACTAAGCCTCCAAGAATTATGTTGAGAAGTGGTAGCAGAAAAGGACTGGGATATTTCAAGACTTTCATTATGCATTACTGCTGCATGAGAATTAGAGTCATTGCAGAATTGTCTGTGAGTCAAAACTAATCACCAAATTTTCACTTATATACCTGATCTACCTTTGGTAGTACACTCCTGGCCAGATTTTGTGCTCCAGAGGAAACCCAGCTGTACTTGCTACTAAAAACTACAATGATATTGTTCTATGACTGCCTTAAAACTGGCCAAATGGGATGCTTGCCTAGGAACTTCCCCCTAAGGTACTATCCTAGGAGAGTTCCTGGATCATTTCTTAAAAGACCATGATGTATGTCTCTGACATAAGGCAGACAGGGCTTTTTCCTCTCAGAAAGATCTTTCATATTTCACCACTTGCAAAGGAAACAGGTTTGATAGGAAAAAACCAACATCACCATTCACATATTCTTTCAGTAAATTTACAATTAGTTATGTTTATCAGGAAACAAAAAATATTGATTCTGAAGTGCTTTCTTTCCCAATGGAAAAAAAAAAAGAAGCTGGTTCAGATAGTCAGTTCACAACTTTTTAAATCAGTAAAATGCTGCTGTTATTTGTAATGACACTAACACCTGAGTAAAAAGATGTAAATGAGCACATTTAGAAAATGTGTGTACTTCTCTTGAAAGCTGAAGTATTTTCTTTTAATATGGTATTTAAAAGAATTTCACATACTTCCCAGATAATTTGAAAGCTCACATTTATAAAGAGAATTTATATGAGATATAATTAAATCATAAGTCAAGCGGAAGACTTCAGGAAGCAAAGAAGGCACGTGGGAGGTAAGGTTTACTACATCTTCTGTTAGTTAAATACTCTCATACCTTGATTTGAGATTGCACATCAATGGCACAGTCCAGGTGGCTTCCATTTATAAACTACAATTATAAACCTACCTTTGTATTTCATGTTTTAAAATAGTAAAAATCCCTGAGGGGCTTGAGATCTTGTAGAACTGTGGCTCATTTAAAGGACTTCTGCCTATTTCTTCTGATGCTTCTGCATAAACTTAAAGTTTCCTTTAGTGAAGTAGCCTGTAGTAGAATAGGAGTGTACTCCACTTGATCATGCTTGTGGAATGTCTTTTGTAAAGCAAAAATATTTTGGAAGCTGTGTTCATGGAATGAACGCAGACTCCAAATTTGACTTTGTCCAGTGTTCTTAAGTGATTGAGTATGAAGAAAATCCAGAACTCACTCCAGTCAGTGTTGAATTCTTGTAAGCTGCCAACAATTTGGTAAGATTTTTTCCTTCCAACAGCAACAGGATCATAAGTTTGGCTTAGTTCTGTAGCTGTAGGCTTCATCTTTCTGAGGCTTACTGAGCCAGTGATAAATAGTGAGATCAGCTGTAACATTAGGAATCATGATAAATAAAGAATGGAGCAAGTCAGAACACTTCTAAAGGAAGAAGACAGTAACATCTTTGTTTGGTTGAATGGTGTAATTTAGCACTTGAACTAAGTTCTTCCTTAAGGCCTAAGCTTAGTCTCCCAGCTGAACATCTTACTCAGGCTCTGATGCCCCTGCATCAGACCAAGCAGCTGCATCAGTTTAAGGCATAAACCCCTCATCTTTCTGCTTTGTTTTCTTTTTTCCTTTTTTTTTTCCTGCCTGAAGTTATGCAACGGAACCAGGGATAACAAAAGCAAATCTGTTTATGTCTCAGTAAAAGTAAATTTGTGCAACACCAGCAGTTCTAGTTTCAGAATTGCAAACATATTTCTTCTGCCACTCATTTCCAGACTGTCCGGCAAAGCAGTGAGGTTTAGTAGCTTATTTTAATTACTTTAAATAAAATATTTTTCAGTATTACACTTTTTGTGTTGTATCTCATTATACTATATTTGTGAACTCATTGATTGCATTATGCCAGCCAGGGACAAAATATCTTGGTAATATCTTCTATCTTTTCTCTCACTCCACTACCAAGAAATCCATTTTCAAAGAGCAAATAACTACCTAGTTACTTTCAGTTATAAATGAAGAGGTACCCCAAGAGTTTGCAGAGGAAAGAGAACAAACTAAAGCTTGTCAGTTGCTTACTCCATCTCAAGCTTTGTTATTTCATATTCAGAATATCTACACTTTCACAAAAAAGATTAATGATATGCTCAGGGCCTTGTTGCCATGGATCTCAAGCACACAGATGAAATGAAATACTTAGAGCTAGGTCCCAAACAGTGTTTCAAGGAAGCAACAACTGCTCAGGCCAACTCAACATGTAATACTTCCTTTAGATATTTTCAAGCAAATTTTACTTTTTTTCTTCTAATTTTTTTATTTGGACATCTGGTGATTTTCTGTCCTCAAATCCTTCTAAGATTGCCTAAGAAAACCAGAAGATCAGGAAATAACATTGTTTTAAAATTGTACAAACCTGCTCCTGCATGAGGCACTCAGAACAACTGAATGCAAACTTATATTTTTTCCTGCTCTCTTCATAGGAAATTGCTTAGAAACAAAACACAATTGAAACAAACATTCCAGTGAGCTTTATTTTCTTTCTTTTTTTTTTTTTTTTCTTTTTTTTTTCTTTTCTTTCTTTTTCCTAGGGGTCTGCAAATACTTAGGTCATATTAGAGTTGATAGCAGTTTGTTTTGTTTGTCTGCCATAGCTGCAGATGACAGAGATCCAAAGCCCATTGATTTGAACAAGCTTTGAATTGACTGTAGGGGAAGAATTTGTACCACAGACAAGAACAGTGAACATAATCACTTGAGACTCTAGTTTCAGAAAATTTCCAACCTCTCTCTCTCTTACACACACACACAGCTACTTAGGTTCAAATTCTGTCTCCTTTATTCACATTAGATAACAATAAAATCACTGAAGCCATTCAAAAAGATAGGTGAAATCAGATGTGAATAAAGCTTTAAATGCTTGTCTAAGAGGTGGGAATTTTCCCTTCAGGCTTTGTTGAAAAGTTATCAGGCACACATTCAAATGAGGTCGATAGATTCCCACATGTTTTTTATACACAATGTTGTCATCAAAATAAAACCCTTGCATTAAAATCTCATTTCATTGCAGTCAGGTACTCAGTGGCTTGGGTATGCCACAACCTGTGTTGCCGTTTTTCAACACATAAAAACAATCTAACCTCAGGCTAGCCGTGCTTTTCCAGGATTATAACACACAGATGCAGAGTGACTACTCCAGACAGCACTCACCATCACATGCAAGTCTCAGACTTCCCCAGAACAGCTGAAAACAGGATTGATTCAGTTACTAAGAACAGAGGACTGAGGCAGAGTAGCCAAGTAGCTTGCTGCTATCCATCATTTGTTTTCGGCTTTCAAAAGGAAAGAAACATTTAAGAGTGCCAGGAGTGCATGAGGAGAGTAATGGGGAGGGAGAGGGGAAGAGGGAGAAAGGAAAGGGAGCTCTGACTCAGTCAGTGAATCATTCTGTCGTCTTTCTCTCACAGCAAAAGTTCAAACATTTCTTGAACAACTAGAGATCTTCTGAACTGATAACTTAACTGGTAACTTAGTCCAAGGAGAAAAGTAAGTTTTTCTTTCTTTTTTCTTTTTTTTCCTCTCAATGATCCAAACATGAAATAGTTATTGCATTCATTAAATCTACAGATTTCAGTGTTAACCAGATATTCATCTGTCAAGATATTGCATAAATTAACTTGGAATATGGAAAAAAAAATTAATATTTTTTAAGAGAAAGATGAAATTAAATTCTGAACATGATGACTGAGATTTCCAGAATTACCTTAGGTAATAAACACACAAAGCGATCAAAACCCTTACATACTTTATGCATCCATTAGGACTTGCAGGGGATTCTGGAGATTTAGGTGCTCATTCTGTCTCTGCCACTGGCCCATTGGATAACACATATCACCCACTTCCCTGCCCGTAGCAAGGGCCTTCCAAACCAAGCCAGTCCATGATTCCATGATTCTATGATTCTGTCACTTTACTAATGTCTTTCTCATTACCTTGGAAGAGAATCAGAAGAATGGAAAAGATACAAGACATGAGATATGCTTTACTCAATACTTAAAAAAAAATATATGATAAATATATGTAAAGGATATTTCAGCATATATAGGACGCATTATTAGGATATGTCTCATTTGGCACCCGATGGTCTTTTATATTCTAACATACATATTTCCCACAGTCCTTCTATTTTTTTTTCTATATTTACTGTCTGAATTTTTATAAAAAATTATGTCAAAAATGTAATGCCATTCTTATCACTTCTCTCAGTCAAAGAGAATGGATTGAGAGAACTTAAAAAACGTTGTGTTCTTATCCTCTGCACTGTTTTTGAAATAGTACATTGCTTGAAAACAAAACTTCCTGATTAAAGCCAAATGCATCTATTGCATCCTGGTGATAGTCATATTACATGAAACACATGATTTCTATACCATGGACTATATGGGAATTAAACATCTGCCTATTATTATAACAGCTATATGAAAAACTATTAGACCATCAAATTATCATCTTGAAAAGCTGGGAACTACATCCTATCTCTAGAGAATTTTGGATATTAGACTGATGCAATATTTGTTCTTCGCCAAGTAAATTCTATGCTATTTTATTTGTTTCATTACATATAAATTTGTACATACATTGTTTATAGACTGTATATACTAAAAAGGCCAGTCCTTATTCACAGCTGTGAAATTAATCATCCTCTATGTACAGGGGATTTCAGGGAAAATTGTTTTATATCAGCATTCTGCCTACTCACAGTGTTCCTTTTCCTGTGTGGTAAAGCTTTAAGGCCATGCACAATAAATTAAAACATCATATACAAAAACATAAGCTTACAGGCTTCAAAGCATAAGTAAACCACCCATTGCATTAAATGGTTCACATAAGAAAGGAATTTAATTTATAAAGCGTTCCTTCAGTGATTTCCTTCCTGCATGTGCAGGTGACAAGATTTTCTATGAAAAAAGAAAAAAAAAAAGGGATGCTTATTGGGGTATAAATACAGGGGGGTCTAAACATCCTAACACCTAACATTTAACATCTCCCTGGAACCTTATCTTTGCATGAACGACCTCAGCTCTCTCAGCCTTTGTTCACCCTACCAGCTATACTTATCTTGCTATAGCCCAGGTTACGGTTGGCTTTCTAGGCTGGAACTATGCACTACTGGTTCATGTTGAGCTTTTTATCCACCAGTATCCCCATGACTGCCCTCTATCCATTCATCATCCAGCCCGTACTCACATTTGGGATTTCTTCCACACACATGTAGGACCTTTCACTTGGACTAGTTAAGCAACACACTGTTTGTACAGGCCCAATTCTTCAGCCTTTCGAGGTTCCTCTGGATGACACTCCTTCCCTGCCGAATGTCAGCTGCACCACACAGCTTCATATCATCCACAAACTTGCTGGAGGTGCACTGCATCCCACTTTCCACGTCTCTAATAAAAGTGTTAAATATTATCAGTCCCAATACTAATCCCTGAAGAACAGCATCATGTCAAGTCATTGGCCACAACTCTTTGGCATGAGTGTACGGCCAATTCTTTATGCATCAAGTAGTCCATCTGTCAAATCCATGCATCTCCAATTTCAAGACAAGGGTGACATACAGGATAGTGTCAAATGCTTTACACAAGTCCAGGTAGATTACATCAGTTGTTTTTCCCTCACTCTCTAATGCTGTAAACTCATGATAAAGGCACTATTTTCCCTTATTGAAGCCATTTTAGTTATCACAAATAAGCTCGCTTTTCTCTGTTTGCCTTAGAATTATTTGCAGGAGAATCTGCTTCGTGTTCTTGCTGGGCACAGAGGTGACACTAGCTCGCCTGTAATTTCCCTGGTTTTGTTTTTGTTTTTCTTTTTTTCTTTTATAAAAATGAGGATTATGTTTCCTCTTTTTCAGTCACTGTGAACTACACCAGATTGCCATGACTTCTCAGATATGATGGATCGTGGCTTAGCAACCCGGTGCCACAGGACCTGTGGGACCTCGGTTTCCCTGAAACAGAAGCTGTGGAGCAAGCAGAATGCATACAGCAGTGGAAATGACACAAGACAGTGATGGCAAACAAGTCCTGCACATCTGTTCTTCTTTTTTTTTTTTTTTGAGAGAGAGAGAGATCTTTCCAGATGTGGAACTGTTAGATGGCAGAATCACCCGTTACTTGTACAAAATATGTTATTTCTTCACACTTTCACCCTTCTTTCAGGAAATACCAGTACTAGTGCTCTGGGGCACAGCCTGTGCTCCACAGTCTTTTGCGACAAAGAAGAGTTAGATCAAGAGCTTCAAAGATCCAACCAGCTTTCTGACTTAGACTTACTAAAAAACAGACAGTTGGGAAAGTCATGTCTTGCTGAAGAGTAATTCTGAAAGCTTGTATAATGAAAAGATGGAGATTTGGTAAAAGAGGTTAATATCTTCCTAAGAAATACTTGGAATTATTAAGTGAAAATGAGAAAATAATTCCACTACTAGCTCTACGCATAAGAAAATAAAAAATAGACAGCTCACATCTAAACCTGGAAGAGCACTTCAAACACTAAACTGTAGTTTCATAAATGTTTTGAACTTCAGCATTAAGTTGTATGCCAAAAAAACTTTCAGGCTAGGGTATCAATTAGACTACCATCTTTGGAATTTCCTATTAACAGACTTAGTGCCATTTTCAGAGCCTACTGCCGTCTGAGTACACAGGAATCAGAGTGCAGGTCTAACTTTGCAATGTGAATTCTCTCCCTATGTTTGTGGTACCTGAATTTTAGGCAACACACTGCTGAGTTGAATTAGACCCTAAATCTTAATGAAATTCAACAGAACTAAAGGAATTTCCTTTTTATTTTTTGCTTTCTGAATGTTGGATTTCAGCATCTCTAAGCATTTTTTTTCTTTTTAATTAAACTTTTTTATGCTAATTCTTCATTTGACAGTCTTTGTAGAAAGATCTAGACTCTTGATTGCAGCTCTAAAGAAATCGTAGAGTGGAAAGAATCTTAAAAAGGAAGACTAAATCCAAAAATCAGCAACTGAAAGCTGTAGAACGCACTGTCCTTCCTGAATACATAAGACCACGTAGAGAACAAGAGATCATTAAAGTTAGTAGTATTCCATTCCTTTTATCCATACTAATTTTAGGACTTTACTGCTCCAGACTGTCAGAGCCAATCTGAAATTATGATTTGCCATACAAAATGGGAATTGGAACATGCTTATTTTCTTAGCTCTTAACAGTTAACTAGGTGGAATCATCCTGTTTTAATTAAAAAAAAAAAAAAAAAAAAAAAAAAAGAATGTTTTTTACATTTAATGATTTCCCCCTAGTGAAATGTAAAAGATTATTACTATATAGCAAAACATATGACCGTTTCTTGACAATGAAGAAATATATTTTCTGTCTACTATATGTGTCTAAATATTGTTTACTTCTCTAGTTCATACAATGCTTTAGTTAAAAGCAGCTTTTACTATAAAGTAGGCAGATAAAATTTGATCTAATTGGGGTTCATCTGTATGAAGACTCTTAGGAAGTATGTCTATATGAAGACATTTAGGGAGAATGATTCATATGTTGAGAAATGTTAACCTGGAATCACAGGTCAGAAAAGTGGGTTACAGAACTCTTTTTCATAATGAAAGTATTAAAAAAAGTAACATGTTTTACTCATAATCAAGTTAAGTTAAGCACTGGAAATATTTCTCCAAACTGTAGGATAACCCTCAACCTAAATGTTGAGTACTTATTATATTGTTTTGATTGACACCTTTAACTGTCAACTGAAATAAAATACCTTATGTCAGACATTCCACATATCTCGTAAAAGATTTTTTCCTGTAACAACTGGCTCAGAGGTTCAGAAAATGTTTAATTCTAGTTAGAAGTGCTGATTTCTCTTGAAAACATAAACGATATAGGCATTCATTCAGAAAAATGGCTGCCAGAGAAAAAACTGTTATTTTCTTGATGTTTTCCTCAGTCCCAGATAATATACTGAGGCAAGAAACTTGGATTCAAAGTTCCTCAAAAGTAAACTCTACTAAACGTATTCCTCTTTCAAGAAGAGGAACTACCAGTGTAAGATGTTGCCTGCTCATCTGAGTTTCTGAAACAACTTCTGTATGGATTTGGAGAAAAAAAAAAAATCTTCCAGTCTGTGAGCAAAATGTGCACCTGATAAGATCACAGAATCACAGAATTGTAGGGGTTGGAAGGGACCTCTAGAGATCATCGAGACCAACCCCTCTGCCAAAGCAGGTTCCCTAAACCAGGTTGCACAGGTAGGCATCCAGATCCTCTGTTCCCTCTGCTGTTTCTGCCATTTTACATTGCTTTTGTCTGGAACAGAGTTAACTTTCTTTACAGTTGCTCCAGTGGTGCTATGTTTTGGATTTGTGACCAAAATAATGAACACTGATGTTACAGCTATCTCTGATCAGTACATGTGCACTTTTGCTTCACTTCTTACACCATGGGTTTTCCTCAGTTTTACCCTTCTGAATTTCTTCCCTATACCACTCTGGGGGAGTGAGCAAATGGCTGTTTGGTGCTTAGCTATCTTCTAGGGTTAACAGAGTTTTATATGATGCCTCCTTGAATAAGGAGCTTTGGAAAAGGAACTAAAAATTGGAGCCCTTGTCGAAATATGTTTGGCAGCCTTTTTCAGTCCTTTCTGTGCTGATCTCTGGGTGGACAGTCAGGATCCTTTCTTCACATTCAACAAATTATTGAAGATTCCCTTGAAAAATGTAAGATAATATATTTACCTTTTGTTAGGAGGAGGAATAGCGAGCGTTTCATATGACCTGGAACAATGCTTCTACTGTTGCATTCTCTCTCTCTCTCTTTTTTTTTTTTTAAATTAGTGTTTTTCTTGATTTGTTTAGACAGAGGTAGCATAAAATAGTTTTCAAAGTTGTGAACCCTAGTCTTAGATACAATGAAACACTTAAGCTTCTGTAATACAAAATGTTTCTTTTCTTCAAATATGTTATTAACAGATGTGTGCCTCCCACACTCTCCACAAACAACTCCTTACAGGTGGCAAGGAAATTGTTTTAAAACAGTGTAAGACCTATAGTAAATATGAGCCTCCTATTCAAAGAGACTTTAAGAGATGCACAGATTCATCACAGGAGATATGCACGGGGTTCTAGAAATGGAGGGATATTCATCAAGAAGAGGAAAATGCTTTCAAGCAAGGGAAGTCAAATAAACTGTAAAGTCTGTCAAGTCTGGAATAAGAGAGGCCAAAAATCTCCTTGATAAATAATTGCATATGGGGTAAAAACTACTAATGAAAGTTCTTAAACATATCAAAACCAGAATGCTTGCCAGTTTCTCTTCAGGGTTGATGGATAACATAAATGACAGAATCATTCCAACAAGATACACTCATAGAAGAATTAGTAAGTGAATTATTTGCCTTGGTGTTCACTACAGAGGTGTATAGGTGAGCATTAATGCTGAGCCTTTCTTGATGGCACACAGATTCAAGTAAGTTGCTCATACTGAAGTACACTTAGATGAGTTTTAAAGTTCTTATGAGCTTTTTATCATTGATAACACGAAAAAAGATATATATTTTTTTCCTTGAAGATTCAAAATCACATTATGTTTGAGATTGTCAAAATTGCTTAAATCATCCTGGATTCTGGAAGACTGAAGACACTGAATGAAACTGTGAGTTTACAAGGAATAGGTCAGAAGAAATCCAGGAAAGCACAGCAGTAAGATCCTCTTTCCTAAACAATGCACTTGGACTACATAACTAACAACATGAATAAATAAGAAGTAACAGTCAATATGAGATTACGGAAGGTGTAGATTGTTTGAGAAAGAGAAAGATTGCAGGTGAGCTAATTAATATGTTACACCTGGATTTTCAAAGAATTTTCAAACATTCATCACCAAAGTTTTTAACAGGATAAGTCCCATCATAGATCACTGCTTAGTTAAGAGTTGAGAAATAAATAGGGAAAACCAATAATAAATATAGAAATTAATCTAGTGGTAGTCCATGAGGATCCACACTTCAGTACAACTGGCTAAACTTAAAATGGCTTGGTGTAAAGAGAAAAACAAAAACTTTATAGACATATATCTCATACATTTCAAGGAAGTAATGTAAGATAGTTGAGGACTGATTTTATGATATAGGGTGACTGGATATTAAAAAGTCAAATGAAAATTAAGTTGACAAATACAAAATGGTTGAAAGAAATTCTATCTACTTATACATCATGATGCAGTCTCAATAAATTTCTCTCAATGAGAAAAGGTGTTTGTATCATTATTGTTTCTCTGTAACCATCAGATCAGATCATCATTCAGAGAAAAGTAGAATGTTAATAAAGACAGAACAAGGAGACTTGCATTACTATGAAATCTGCAGCAAATACAGGCCCTCCATTTTAGATAAAATAATTTTCATACTCTTCTCCAAAAAGATACGGTGAATGTTGGAAAGGCACAGACCTGTAAGAAGGATAATGAGGGGCAAAGAATACTTTCCATATGAAAAGATTTTAAATAGACTAGAACTCTACCCGTGAAAAGAGTCAACTGAGGGTGATCTGATAGGCAGGAAAATCATGAATGGGATGATAAAGGTGTCAAGGGAATAATCATTCACTCTGTCTTATAAAATGAGGATCAGAAACAACCAAGTGGAATTATCGTGCACTAGGTCTAAAGGGAATAAAGGACTACTTTTTCAAATAGCACCTCATTATACTTTGGAACTCAGTACTACAAATTTCTTTCATTGCAAAACTGTAAATGGGCTTGAAAACATATTAAACAAATTTAGGAATGGAATATCCATTAGAATCTAATAAACCTGATGAGGTGGTACCAATCTTCAGTTTGAGAAATCACCAGTCAGAGATGACTGGAAGCTTCATGGCTGAGCAGTTAATGAAGCATTTGCTGTCTACCATCAGCACTGTGATATTGGTACAGATAAGTCTGTGGCTCAAAACAGATGTTCTTATATTAATATAGTCTTAAATTTTGTTATAATTTCTAATGAATTCCCTTCACCCCAAGCACAATTCCTGAGGATCACTCCCCTTATATTCAGTCAGTGATAATCTTCATCCAGTTTAATTCATTTTTTGGGTCTATATGTTGCAGATCTATATTCTTATTCATTTTCATCCTTTAAATTATGCCTATGAAGAGAAAGCGATAATAATTTAGTTCAAATGAGTTCAATCTGAACGTGATTTTTTTTCCTCTAGAGGTATCTGTCCCTTTCCTTGACCCACTGAAGTTTAAAATTAGGCCTCTCATCTAAATCTACCCTTTTCCAGTCTAAAGTCATTTCCTACAGTTTAAAGTCATTTCGATACGTGCTTTTATAAACAGTAAAGCTTTTCATAACTGGTAAAAAGGACCCAACAAGCTAAGAATAATCATATGAAAAAAATCAGACAGGGTTTAAGATGCTATTATAGACTTTGAAAATTCAAATCAATTGATGAATTTACATAAGTCATGGTTCTAGAACTTACAATTGTCTCTTTTAGGTCTCCAAAGTCAGCCCTCAAAATCTGTCATGCATAATCCAGTCAGTACTTTCAATGACTTCAGGTCCTTAACTATAATGTCATACTTTGGTTGAACAATGTTATCTTACGGAAGAGCGTCCTGATTTTCATTGGTAAAGCATAAACAGCCTTTTATTGAGATTCTCTAGATAAAAGTAGAGCATTACGTATGTTTGGAAATGTTAGTATACCTTTTCTTTTGAAGGGTTTGGGAAGCTGGATGTTGCTCTAGGCACTCTGGTCTGGTGGTTGGTGACCCTGCACATAGCAGGGGGGTTGAAACTAGATGATCATTATGGTCCTTTTCAACCCAGGCCATTCTATGATTCCATGATCAACCTAACCATGCTTCCCTACTGTAACAACAGAGCACTAAATCATGTCCCTGAGCAGCACAGTGGCCGTCTAATAGACTGTAAAGTCAGTAGGGACAGCCTTTGGGGGTTAAGGATTTAGGGACTTTAATGGAAAGCAGACTGCAAGATCTTAGAAAAATTCTGCAGTTGAAGGACTGCTTAGCCTGAGATGGCAACCCAGAGCCTGTGGCAGAGGGAAGATCTTCTTTGAGGCACCAAGATTTTGTAACAAAGCTTTAATCATGTTTACTGACGTTCTCATTTTACATTGATAAGGACAACAAATTTTGTTTAAAAGTTGCATAGTTCAAGGAATGAGCTTGCTTTAGAAATATAGTCTTTTGGTATTTCTTAAGTAGGAGTTGCTTAAAATTCACAATTTGATTGCAAAAATGAAGAAAAATGCCTCAATTGGAACTTCATATGTACCTGGAAATTCTTGTAAGCAGAGACCTAGTTTTTAGTTGGCTGAAACATTTGTTAATACACAGGTATGCCACAGAATTATATCATAGAATCATAGAATCATAGAATCACCCGGGTTGGAAGGGACCCCAAGGATCATGTAGTTCCAACCCCCCTGCCTAGCAGGGCCACCAAACATCCACATTCAGATCAGGTTGCCCAGGACCCCGTCCAACCTGGCCTTAAACACGTCCAAGGACGGGGCATCCACAACCTCCCTGGGCAGCCCGTTCCAGGGCCTAACCACTCTCCTAGTAAAGAACTTCCCCCTAACATCTAACCTAAATCTTCCCTCCTTCAACTTAAAACCATTTCCCCTAGTCCTGCTGTTGTCAGCCCTTTTGAAGAGTTTACTCCCCTCCTGGGTGTAGGTTCCCTTCAGGTATTGATAGGCTGCAATGAGGTCACCCCGCAGCCTTCTCTTCTCCAGGCTGAACAAGCCCAACTCCCTCAGCCTGTCCTCATAGGGGAGCTGCTCCAGCCCCCTGATCATCTTAGTCGCCCTCCTCTGGACCCTTTCCAAAATCTCTATGTCTTTCTTGTACTGAGGGCTCCACACCTGGACACAGTACTCCAGGTGGGGCCTCACAAGAGCCGAGTAGAGAGGGACAATCACCTCCCTGTCCCTGCTGGCCACCCCTCTCCTGATGGAGCCCAGGATCCCATTTGCCTTTCGAGCTGCCAGAGCGCACTGCTGGCTCATGTTCAGTCTCTCGTCCATCAGGACCCCCAGGTCCTTCTCTGCCGAGCTGCTCTCAAGGACCACTCCTCCCAGCCTGTACAGGTGCCTGGGGTTCTTCCGGCCCAAATGCAAAACCCTGCACTTTGCCGTGTTGAACCTCATCAGGTTCACCTGAGCCCAGCCCTCCAGCCTGTTGAGGTCCCTCTGAATGGCATCCCTTCCTTCCACCGTATCAACCGCACCACTCAGCTTGGTGTCGTCAGCAAACTTGCTAAGGGTGCACTCAATTCCCTCATCGATGTCATTAATAAAGATGTTAAAGAGCACCGGTCCCAAGACAGACCCTTGGGGGACACCACTTGTTACCGGCCTCCACCTGGACATAGAGCCATTGACCACCACCCTCTGTCTGCGGCCTTTCAACCAATTGCTTATCCATCGGGTCGTCCACCCATCAAATCCACTTCCCTCCAATTTGGAGACGAGGATGTGGTGGGGGACCATGTCAAAGGCCTTGCTCAGGTCCAGGTAAATGACATATATACTTAACTCTTACAGTGATGAACCATTACGAAAAAGAAAAATCAAATGACAACTGATAAGTGCAACTTACATACTCAAAATCTATGATTCTATGAACTTAATTTTTATATAACAGCAGCATCTGTGATATTCTGCTTGTATTATGTCAAAGTAAAAAGAAAAAAAAAAAAACAGTATTAGCCTTCCTATTTTGTTGCTGGGATGCTATCACTGTGTTTCAAATAGTGGAAGACTGAGAAAAGGTGTTCCCTTTCAGTACTCAGATTTCATGACACACTGCTATTTTTCCCACCACAGGGGAAATCCCACACATGAGAGAGGATGTATGAGTAAAACTTGCAGTTACTTTGAGATGACAAATACCATGGTGAAACAAAAGAAATTTCCCATTAAAATAAACCACATGTCAGATTTCAGCTCAGATTCAGCCAGGTCTCAACTAAGGAAATGTGCCTTATTTCTGTAAGTCTGTAGATCACAGAGTAAATACATATCTGCTTTACTCAAAGTGGCCCACGGAGAAACAAACAGAAATATGAGCTAGCGCTAAATATGAGTATAAACAGAAAAGCCTTCCAGGAGCAGGCCAACTCATGCGATTACCAATGTACCCCTGAAGGAAAAAGATGCACACATCTCCTTGCCCTAGGCAACACTTAATTATCTTATATAAAAATAAACTGTGGAATTCAAGGCCAGATACACTCAGTGAATGCTGGACTTCATTCTGCTCAAGGTATTCTCCTGTGACTGGATATAACAGCCTTGAGGAACTGAAGCTTCCCACAAGGTCCAGGAAAATATTGCAAATTTCTTTTTCCACAACTAAACAGATTTCCCAAAGACTTATATTTACCCAATTAGGAATAATGAAAATAGATTATAGCACTAAATTAAGTATTGGGAAAAGAAAGAAAGGAAGAAAGGATAATAGGAAGAAAGAAAGGAATAAAAGAGGAAGGAAAGAAAGGAACAAAATAAATAAATTCTCCTTGCTACAAGCGATTACCTTTCTCCATCCCTTTACTATGCAGATCAGGGAGATAAGATATGTGGACTCTCCAACTCCACACCGCACAAAAAAATATTTAAGCACTAAGGATTTTATTATTATTATTACTGCATCATTGTATGAAAAGGGAAAGATTTTTCAAAAGTGCATATATTAGCAAAGTGACTTTGGACAGTATCTACTAGGAAGAAAATTCAGAGCAGGAATTACATTGCTGCTTCCACCTCCTCTTTCTCTCATTCCCCATTCTCAACTTCATAAAATCTAATTTTGTCTTGACTCAGATATTCATCAAAATCTACACAATGTTTTCAAGTCAGCCTCCTTTTGTGTAATCCTTTAGATAGGCACAGGGGAATAAAGTCTTCCAGAAAAAACAGGTGAACTAACTTTCCTGATGTGAGAAAAAGAAGTCTTGAATGGCTGACAAGATTTCAGGCTTGATATTTAAATGCAAAGTACATCTTGTTCTTGTTGGATGAAAAGTCAAGATTAATATATTTTTTTTTCAAGTATACATTTCATTCAATCCAAGACACAGTCATGAGTCCATTTTGTTTGTTTTTACCTCTAACAAGCATTTGGAAAACTAACATTTCTCAAGAATATCATGACACATTATATTTCTGCCTTTTCCCTGTCCCACAGGAAATAAGTCATCTGCCTCCTTTTTCTCTCCCATACAATATAGCTAACTTAGTGCTCCTTCCCACGTAAACACCTCTTCCCTTCTTTTTGTTTCACAGGTAGTAGCTTTTCTCTTTCTGACTTTTAGGATTGCTTCAGAAAGGTATCTCCTCCAGAACACCTGTCTACTTTTTCAAACCATTTAAGATGCTCTCAAAAGATGTTCCTCTACAGGGACATTGCTGCCTCAATATACCAATCCATTAATTAAAAATTTGGTTTCTGCTTTACATTATTTTAGTTCGATAGTCAAATAGAAATAAAATGTGACTATAAACTAATACAGAGCTACTATAATATGGCCAGCATTGTATGATTGGCAACTAATGACATACTAATTGTATACCATTAAAAATAAAACATTTATGAGTATGTCAATAAACCACTTGTACTGGTTTTGACAGGGATAGCATTAATTTTCTTCACGACAGTTCCTATGGTTCTATATTCTGAACTTAAGACAAAAACAGTATTGAAAATGATAAAAGCACAAGAGCATCACAGAAAGCACAGAAAGGCTGAGAGCTGTGATTCTTCAGCCTAGAGAAAAGGAGGCTCAACAGTTTCTAATCAAAGTCTATAGACACCTGATGAGAGAGTGCAAAGAGGACAGAGCCAGGCTCTTCTCAGTGATGCCCAGAGAGGCAATGGGCACAAACTGGAAACCAGGAGGTTCCATCTGAACACCAGGAAGAACTTTACTGTATGGATGATGGAGTACTGGCATAGCTTGTCCAGAAGATGTGGAGTTACCTCCTTGGAGTCTGCTCTGGGTATCCCTGCTTGAGGAGAGGTTGGGCCAGGTGGTCATTTTGTGACTCTGAGAACACAGTGATGATTTATTTAGTGCTACATAGTGCCACCATAATCTCTGTTTCTCACATTGCCTTGCCAACAAGTAGGCTGGGGATGCATACACTGAGAAGGGACACAGTCAGGACAGCTGACCTCAATTCAGCAAAGCGATGTACCATACCATATGACATTGTGTTCAGTGATAAAAGCTGGGTGAAATAAAGATGGGAGAGTCTGTTTGGAGAGACAGAATTTTGAGGCCTGTTTATCTGGAATTAGATGAACTTCTGCCTGCCTGCTGTTAGGAAGTAGGTAAGTAGATAATTAATTCTTTTTTTTTTTCTTTTTTTTAAGTTATATTAAACTGTCCTTTTCTCAACACATATGCTTTCTGTTTTACCCTTCTCATTTTGTTCCCCATTCCACTACAGAGGGAGTGAGCAAGAGGCTCTGTGGTGCTTATCTGTTTAACAGAATTATAAGACATCACTGAAATTCAGTGTATTCACAAATATAACAATCATTGAAGATGGCACAAAACCAGAAATGTACAGAAGTTATTATTAATGATTTAGGAAATAGAAAACTTACTTTTCAATAAACAATCCAGCTGAGTTTTAGCTATACCAAGAACTTGCAGACATTACCATTACAATTATAGATGGAGCTGTATCATTTCACCTTTTTCTGTACTACATTTCAAAAACACTTCGTTGAAAGAAATGGCATGATAGAGACTGAAGTGATGAATGCACTGAAAAATTGCTTCCTGTCATAAATGACTTTATAAACCCACTGGGAAATTTTTCATGTCTACATCTGGTAGATGGTGACTAATGCAGGATAATCAAATTAGAAATCATTCAGCCAGTAGGGACTAGTGACCACACGAAGGTCCAGTGTCTAAGCAAGATTAGAAGTTGATATGTGTAAATCACAACTGATTCTAATCAAAAGCAGATGCCTGATTTCAGAAAGGCTTTTTAGACGAGTTGTCAAGAAAATTTAGAAATAATTGAGTAGATGGAGACAATGAAATGCAGACTACATCGTAGTACAAACAATTGACAGTATTTTATACAAATGGGTATGCATAGCTTAAGAGCACAGCATCCACAGAGAATACGTATATTTTAAAATAAATAAATAAATGAAAACGGACTTTCTCACCAATGGTTGTGTAACTGAATAACACTCAATGTGCACATCATGTACTAACATTCTGTGAAAATTTGCAAGAAAACAGCTATATTATTATATACTTATTCTCTGTTTTTCTGATGGGGTACCACCATTAGAATCAAATTCTTGTTATTAATCTTTAGACTAAAAATATATTTTATGTGATTACACACACACACACACACACATATATACACACATATGTACATATTTACCCTAAAACATATCAAACTGAAAATACACATTTTAAAATGTTCCTAACATTGAGTATTTAGAAACAGTCATAGAATTGTTGGGAAAAAAAAAAAAAAAAAAAAAAAAAAAAAAAAAAGAACAAAAACTGTTGAACTCATTGCATCAATTTCTTTCTTTTCTTCTGGATATTTTACTACAGTTCCATGAAACTTGTATAGTTTCTATCTATCCCATAGTCTGTTGCCATACTTCAGGGGTACTGAATTTACATATGTATCTCAGTATTTTGAAGAACAAACACCAAAAATATAAGATCATCTCTTTTAAAAAATTTATTTAGTGTACCTACCTTATTCACATAGAGAACCAAATATCATGAACCATCTATTGTATTACACAGATCTGAATTGTGCATTATGTCTTACAGAGTATGTCTATATGTATAAGGGATGTACATTCTATAAGGAATGCATAAAGGTATGTTTTTCCAGAGAAGAGATTGTAACACTACTAGAAGACAACAATAAACTCTTTTTAAGGAGTTACAAATGAGAATATTTTGCCAGTAACAAGCACAATGGTGAGCATTAAAAAAAGAAGTTTGACATTCAGACGAATAAACGATTTTGACAAAGTTATTATGAAATGCCAGGGTACAGGTTAATTTTACTAAATGAGAACTGTTTTATGATACCTTAACATTAAGTATTATGCGATTTTCAGACAGTTTGCCATCTTCTCTATCTGAAAATTCGTATGATTCAATATAGATTACTCATAACTTTTGACTGGCCAAGAAAATCTCACATGGTTCTGTCTCCTGTCTAGCTCACTATTTAACATAAAAATAATGTTTACTGATATTTAATTATAATTCTGTATGTAAATAGTTCTGTGAATTGAGATTTAGAAGAACACATACACAAACATAATTGACAGAAATGTTCTTCCAAGCCAAAGAACAATTTGGACAAAGTAGGAGCTGGAGAATATTAATAAATATGTGAATCAGAGGCTTTCCTGCAAACTGTCTAGGTGGGTAAGATTAATGGAAAGAATTGAGCATACAATAAAGCTACATCTCTACATTGCCTGCTGAAAAGGATTATTGAAAAATCAAATGGATTATTCCATTTATGAATTTTAGTAAAATGTTACTGATTTTAATGTTATGATCTTCAATATGGTTTTGCATACAACACAAAAAAAAAAAAAAAAAAAAAAAAAAAATTCTACTATCACATTTATAATATACCTGGAGTCTTAAAAAGGAAAATGTGATGGCATTTGGGTGCAATTCTGCTCTACTGAAAACAATGTCAGAGAGAGCAGGCTCAAGTTCCTAGCCACTAGTAACACGCACACTAAACATGGTGTCACTAATCCAGAGATGAAATCATACTCGAATGGAGTATGGGGACCAAAACAGGGACTTCAGTTTACCCAACAATACATAACAGTTTCTTAAAGATCAAGACTTGCATTATTTCTACAGTGACAGAGGGATTAAGAAAAAAAATTTGTGTGAGTATATACAGAGTATATTTAGAAGGACAATTCATGACTCAAAGCATACATGTAATTAACATCTAAGTCCTTTTCAGCTTCTGAATGCAAATACTCAGAAACAGAATAAAATAGTGAAAGCAGAAAGTACATTGCACACACGCAACACAGAGGATTTTTTAGCATGAAAAAAAAACACTCTTTTGTTCATTCTTTGAATCAACAACATATGTTGTTTACTTATTGTTGCATCTTGCAGAAAAAATAAATTTGGCTTCAATAAATAACGAGCAGATGAATTTTGGAGAAAAAGGACTGTGTGGCTAGAATTACGAATACCAGACAGTAATGCCATTATATTGTGGGCTTTAGGTTTTTCCACAGCAAATAACAGCCTGCCAGGCAGACAAACAAATTAGCTGATGATGGACCTCCCTTTCAAAACCTTTACTCTAAGACAGTTCATTTAACTAATGAGGAATCCTCATCCTGTACTACTATGATAATAGGAAAACGTTGTGGAACCGATAAGCTGGAAAGAGCTGGTCAAGATTTTGACCTTTCTCCGAAGTGCCTTTGACATTAGCTAGATGAGAATGTGAAGATTCAGCTATTTGAGTAAGTCTCTAGTGATCTAGTCCCTAGAAGGTCTCAAATAACTTCCTTAGTTGCAACAGGCACTTTGGCCTGAGTCACAAAGCAGACTAACATGTAAGTTCACAGAATCACAGAGTCACAGAATTGTAGGGGTTGGAAGGGACCTCCAGAGATCATCGAGTCCAACCCCCCTGCCAAAGCAGGTTCCCTAGAGTAAGTCGCACAGGTAGGCATCCAGGCAGGTCTTGAACTTCTCCAGAGAAGGAGAATCCACCACCTCCCTGGGCAGCCTGTTCCAGTGCTCCGTCACCCTCACTGTAAAGAAGTTCTTGCGCACATTTGTGCAGAACTTCCTATGCTGCAGTTTCCGGCCGTTTCCCCTTGTCCTGTCTCCACTCACCACTGAAAAGAGTCCGGCCTCGCCATTCTGCCTCCCACACCTTAGATATTTATAGACCTGGATCAGGTCTCCTCCCAGTCTTCTTTTCTCAAGGCTGAACAGACTCAGTTCACTCAGCCTTTCCTCATAGGGGAGATGCTCCAGGCCCTTCACCATCTTCGTGGCCCTCCGCTGGACTCTTTCCAAGAGATCCCTGTCTTTTTTGTACTGGGGAGCCCAGAACTGGACGCAGTACTCCAGATGAGGTCTTACCAGGGCAGAGTAGAGGGGGAGGATCACCTCCTTTGACCTGCTGGCCACGCTCTTTTTAATGCACCCCAGTAAGCCATTGGCCCTCTTGGCCACAAGGGCACACTGAAACTGCTACACACTCAGCTCCTACTAAAAACTGCCAGTGGTTTCAGTTCATCTCACTTAGCTTTAATCGGTTTAGATACGAGGTTCTAGACTAAATATTCACTTTTCACAATCCCCACATAAGTGCCTAAGATTTTTCTGTTTTGGCTTTGAAGTATTTAGAATTCTGTTAGAATTTAGATGTGCTCAATTTGAGTAAAATACTGTAAATTTGTACCTTTCTCCTGACAGACTCATAGAAAAGCAGTATTTGACCCTCTGATGTCAGCCAACAAGTGAGTTCAGAATATACGCAAGACAGGCGGATGATCTGCAGCTTTTAATCTACTCCAACTTTTTTTTTTTTTTTTCTACTTGATCATTCAGATGATGGAGCATTCAGCTTTTTTTACTCTGCTGCCACATGATGCAACTTTAACTCATGCCCTTCATGTTACAGTAGGTGTAAGAATTATTGAATATGCTAGCTATTAAACTGGACAGAGGACATAAATGGAAAGTAGGAGAGCACATTTTCTCATTTTTCTTTCTTTCTTTCTTTCTTTTTTTTTTTTTTATTTTTATTTATTGAAGCTGGTGTTAAATTTAAAAAATTAAATGAAACTAGATGTGGTTGTTTTGCCCTGACAGCATTGGAAAAAAAGTGTGAAGTCATGTTTAAAGTACACTATAAGTCTCATAAGATTTTAATACAAGAGCAAGTTACTTTTACAGAGCTGAAAATGTTGCATTAGTACATTAGTACTGCTAACACAAATTGGACACAAATGTGGGTAACAAGTGCATGTTTTTTAGGAGCAGATTTTCACATACCTCAGTTGCCATTGCAATAACTGTAATCTCTCTTTGCAGATCTGTTACTAGACATAAACTGTCAAAAGATAAGTAAAAGGAAATATTAAATGGTACAAAGGTTTCTTTGGATTGTCAGAGTTTCCATGAAAAACAGTGGAATTAAAATGTAGACTTTGAAATCAGGAATTACATTCAAAATAAACCCTTGTGTTTTTGGTATCCAGAAATAATGACAAATGGCTCAAGCAGTTATTTACTTTACTTATGGAGTCATTGGGGAACTTCACTGAACAAAGTTCATGTCATCCTCTGATAATCAGAGAAGAACACTGGGACTAAGAATTTGTTTATACAAGAGATAAACCGCAGCGATGATACTTTCACAATCTAAGTTTGCGTGTCTTCTTTTCTAGTTTCTGAAGAAATGCTTAGTCATTCAAGCCAGCACAGCTTCCATTCTAACTGTATTTATTTAAAGGCAAAAGGCTAGGCGAGCATATCTTGATAAGGACAATGTTTGTGACTTATTGTTTGATTTGGCAAATAGGGCTTTAATCAAAAAGCACTGATATTATTGTTCTTAAGTGTTCTTATAGTTTAAAAAACATAATGAGTCATCATTATGAGACTTATTTTTTCATACATTCCCTCCATTTCCACAGTACATTTCCATTTCCAGTGTTGTGTTCTCCCTTGAAGATGGAGCTTTGTCAGATTCCTCCTACTCTGCTTCTCCACATACCTGCAGATCTCATCCTTATGAAATCTGGGATTACTCTTCTTTCTTATTGTTTGCTCCAAATTCTTCTCTCTGCTTTCTTTGAGAAAGTGTTGCCTAGGCAGTAAAAGGTTGATGGGGGGAGGTTGTCAGATGCATTTGTTAAGTTTCTAGGAACAAGAGATGCTCTGAAGGCAGGTTGTGCCTCCTTATATTTAAATAAAAATAATTTTTTTTTAAAAAAAGCAAGACAATGTTATAGAAATAGCTGGTCAAGGAATAAGGCAAAAATGAACTTTTCCTGGTGTTGCGTTGGTGGAACAAAAGGGAACAGAAGAAAGCAATATTCTGTGAGGGCACATAGGCCCTACATTACATTCACAAGTGTGTTACTCTACTGGTAAAAGACAAGATGTTCTAGTTATTGAATATAGTCTGTACATCATTGTAACATTCAGTGATGTGTATTCCTCCTTCTACTTGTATTTCTTTTTTCTTCCTAATCTTTCACTTTTTTCTATGACAATATCAAGTATGTTTTAGTTGCTTTTGAGTGTTAATTTCTGTGCTAGACAATCTTTTACTGAACCATAAGATTTGTTTCTGATGTATAAATTTCACTTGAGCTGTGTTCTCAGAATCGTGTCAGTGCAGAAATAGATTTGGGATCTCATCTTCTGTCCCTTTTACTAGTAACAGTACAATTGTGATTTATGAAGAATATTTCTTGACAAGACTTATCTCCCAAAACACAAACAGTGTTATTTTGATCAGATACTTCCAGAGAATAATCATATAATAGGCCATGAAGCTGAATTTGACTTAATTTATGACTTTAAAAGTTCTGACTTTAAGACTTTAAGAGCTAGGATGTGACCTTCACATCTCACTACTTAAATAGATAGATCTCATACTTTCATTCATGTAGCACTTACAGCCTCAGTAGCACTGAGCAGTTTATGTAATGGCAAATACTATTACCACATAACCATAGTGAATACAAAATAATACCGTACAAAATAATCATATATAAATCAGGTCAAATATTACTAACTTTATACGTCATTCTTTTCTCTAATCACTACATTCTCAAAAATCATTTCTTCCTCCCAGTCTGAAATAGTCTCATTATTTTAGAGGTAAACTTTATATATCAATTATGTGAAGATAAGCACATAACCAATGATCCTTTTCCCAAAATGATAGAAAAGTGTCAATAAGATATACAGTATTTTATTTTACAAACAGCTTTAGTACTATATAAAATTTTTTTAAAAAGAGTAAAAAATAGCCCATGTTCAAGAGAGACTATATAGTATGTTCTTACTATGAACTGACTGGTGAGGTATCATGTATATTAGCATTTTCATTTCATGTATATTAGCATTTTAGCATTTTCAGGGGGAAAAATAAATTATCTTGTAGTAAGTTGCAGAGGCATGACTTGCTTTTTAGGACATCATGGATGTCCAGAGTAGATAAAATGTAGGGACTATAACAATAAAAATCCGAGTAGTGCAGAATGGTGATCAGTTTTTTAAGAATGTCATTTCAAAAATCAGAATACTATAGCCTGTTATAACATCTAGTAGCCCCAAAATATAGGAAATCTCCCCAATAGTGCCAGGGTTAAGTGTTTTGGATGACCAAAAGAAAAGAGTATTATGACATTTAGAGGCAAATTACCTTCAAAGTTTGCTAAGGTTCACAACAGCTAAAACCTGGAAGGAAACAGCATTTTATGTAGAATTCACTGAAGAAACATGTACAACAAACACAATACTTTGCTGTAGAAAGAAGCATAAATAAGAGATGTATCCTATCCCCCTTGTTAACATATGTACCTTCCCCCAGCTTATCTGATTTCATTTGGAAAACAATGTTTTTACTATACTTTTGATTCAATGGCTTCAGAGCTCTGATGCTGTCTCTAGATGCTGCGTTCTGTTCTGTATTGCTCAATTGACTAGACAAATTCAGTCAACTTAAGTCTCTCAAAAATAGTTCTAGAAAGAAGGCCATGCATGTAAGGATGGCAGATAGAAAAAACCATAAAAAAAAAAAAAAAGCCCAAAACATAAAATTAATTTCTCAGTTTTGTAGAATCATTTTTCATAGACAAAATTAAATGACACTTCAAGATGTACTCAGTCAAAAAAGTAATTTAGAAATGAATGGATGACTACCATTTTAAATGGCCTTTCAGAAAAGTCAGGCTCTCCCTTTCCCATGTTCGTATGTCGTCTACAAAAAATACTCTGGGCTCTTTTGAAATTCTGTCATCATTTGAGGCATCAGGAGTTGGTTGTTAGCAGAGGACAGATACAAATAAATGTTGATTGTTCTCTAGATGGATAGGACATGACAAATTTTGCGTTGATCTGCCTTGAGGCATGGGATATTGGAAGGATACAGTGCAAAAGTCTTGATGTGAAATAAATTGGAATAATTACAATCATGGTCTAATTATATATTGCATAAAATAAGCCTCAATTTCAATACATTTCAGGAAGATTTAATGAGGTCTGATTTTATACCTATTTCTTGGCTGCAAACCAAGCTAATATTCCCATCTAATCTGATTGGCTCAGGCAGGATCAGAACCTCTGGCATAACAGTGATAAAAACTCTGAAAATAAGATAATACAGTATTTTAATCTACATTTTTATTAAAAGCAATATTTGTCTGTCTTTTCTCTCTCTTTTTTTACCCATATTTTAAAAATTAAATTTTACTCTTGCAGCTATCTTCATATGTCTTATTTCATGGCAAAAGGGAAGTGTTGCACGAGTGGAATAGGCAACTGAAGTTATCAAAAGTAGAAAATTCAGATTTTGTTAATAAATATGATATGCAGTTCATTCATGCCTAGCTAACAAGATGTGTTGTAACTACCAGAAACAGGTGTTTGGTGGACAGAATGTCATCCAGTGCTGGAAATACAAAATAAAGGACAAAAGAGTAAAAAAAAAAAAAAAAAAAAAAAAAAAAAGAGTAAAAAAAGAAATTCTAAGAAAAGATTCTCAGATTCCAAGAAAATTCTAAGAAAAAAATCTCAGAAAATTCAGATTTGATGTGATTTAGATCTCCACAGGCTACCATGTTTAAATCAGTAGTTCTATTTTCTGGGACAACCTAATCCTGTATTTGCAATCTTCCTTGACAGACAAGAAGTTCACTTCAGCTTCATCACAAGTACTTTCTCTGATGAGACAGATGACAGTTTTAAAAACAAGCAAAAGCTCTGCTACAGTACATTTTAGGGGTGACCGCACTAGCAATCTGTCTAAGTGTTCTAGAGCAACACCAGAAGCATTCACAAGTGCTTATTTCTTTATTAAACTGTTCATAGGATGCAGGGAGTTACTCTAAAGAGGGTCAGATTTTGCTTCTTCCCATTTCTGGGGCCAGGTATTTCAAATTGGAAATGAACCAGTGCCTAAGCTTGATAGACTAGACACCAACACATTATGGTATTAATCCTGAAAGAAGGAATGCTGGTCTTTGGTTTACATGAACAAAAAGGTACCTGTCTAAAATGGAAGTCTATAAGTGCAAATCAACCTGCCATCTCCTACTGTAAGCCATGTGAATAATAAGAAACTGCATATGAAAACAAAAAAATTTATCTGGGAATCTTCCTTTATCATTAAATATGAAGAAAAGGGTGAGGTTAAAAATCAGCTTTCCAAGGAATGCAGCAATTTCCTCTCTGTTAGAAAAAAAAATATATTAATTTAGGATTGAGAGTCAGAGTTTAATGGAGAGATCCAAACTTCTCAGAAATGAATCAACACCTTTCACAGAAAAGAATAAAAAAAAAAGTCTTCTATTTCTACTGGAGTACAGTGTCCAGTTCCACTGCCTCGCAGTGTGATAAAGACACGGACATATTAGAAAAAGCCTGACAGAGGGCCACCAGAGTGATGTAGGGAGTGGAGCACTTCAATGATTAAGAGTGGCTGAAAGAGCTGGCACTATTCAGCATCGAGAAGAAGAGGCTCAAGATAGTATGTACAAAGCACTACCTGAGGAGGAGCTTAGTTTCACAAGTATCCAAACTGATTTTAAAGGGAAATTGGGCTGTAATCCAAGCAAAGCTGGCTGATCTTTGCAGACCAATGCACAGAAACCATGTTAAAGTCAAGTAGAACTTCGTCTCTTACAGTTAGAAGAGGATACTAGACTAACAACATGCATAATATAAAGATTTTCAAAGACCTAATGGAGATATTTCATTAATACAGAAGGCTTCACTGTCAACCAAACAGGTCCATTTAGCATTTTTAAACTGCAGAATAGTGTTTCATCAACAAAGTACAAGGATGTACTATGAATTGAATTAGTTTCTTTCCCTCTTTGCTTTGACATATTAACTATGACACAGACTTAAATTTATACCAGAAAGCTTTATAAAAACTTGGCAGAAATCAAGTAAAAAACCCACAGGGAGTCAAAATTATTGTCTTACGTAATATAATAAAATACTCTCGTGATGATTCAGAAGTCCTGACAGAAGTCTGAAGTGTCCATGTAATTTTAATACATTTAAGAATAAAAAAGAAGCAGACAGAATATCACTTCTCACTGAGGACATTTCTACAGTTCTAGACACCACACGGGAATAATTCTTCCATAGATAGAACAAAAATATTTTCATAACAATGAGTGTAATCTCACTGTTACACTGTTGGAACTAAACTATAGTTCTCTGAACACACTGATCTCCATGGTTTATTTCCTCCAGATGACTTGTGTGTGTTAATTAAACATTTCTTCAAAAACAAAGCTTTATATTACTGTGCATGCATGTTTGTGCATCTGAGTTTAAAAGAAAAAAGTCATTAAATATTATTCCAGACATTACAGAATATCTTACAAATGATTGTGGGTTTTTTTTGTTTGTTTTGTTTTGTTTCGTTCTGTTTTGTGTGTGTGTGTGTCTAACAGCTGCTTTTAGTTTAAGTAGTTTACTGTTGCTAAAAGCTCTGACAATTCAAATACTTCTTGCTATCAAGGTTTATCTCAACCTGTTAAAGTCTAGATAAGGGGTTGCCAGTTTTCCTGCTTCAAAGGAGACAAGAGCAATTGGAGCTATAAACTCTACCATTCATCATTAAATTGCACATTTTTATAGGACCACAGAAAGCATCTGTATCTTCACTAAGACAAGGCATGCATTAGGCAGATTTAAGCTGAGACAGCTCAATACTGCAGATCACTTGTCTGACATTTACAGATGTTGATGTGCTCACACTCATTTCAGAAGAGGGGAAAACAGAACATGCATAGTCAGAAGATTAGTTTACAAAATGAGGTCCTTATACAGAATAGTTCTTTGTTTTAGATGAAGCCAAGGACTCTTAGTCCTTCACCAGATGAACTTGGTACTTGTCACGCTTAGGTTATACAGTTCTTTTCAGTGCAGTTTCTCTCACTCATGCCTTGCTATAAAGACAGTTTTATACAATGTTCAAGACTTCTGCTCCTGAAGTTGATTTCAAATGCTATGCCAAGGCCAAGTCTGATAGCTATGCAGTTACCTGTAGAGGCCTCTAACAAAAAGTGGAATCTACCTGAACCTAAATATCCATAGTTTGTACATGAAGTTCATACTTCCTTATGGTTAATTTTGTGGTCTTCCTTTTAAATAGCTTGCAAATTCAACAAAGATAGAAACACTTCTGAAGTGAGATAAGCTTACTCATGCAGGATGCCTTTATTATCAGAATACATAATATCCACAGCATGAAGTAAGGTTTTGCCAGAGAACAAGTTAAAATATATTTTTTCATTTCCTTTCCCCTATAATCAATAATTCTAAAGTGAATCTCTATTTGTTTCCACTGGGGTGAAATGGAAAAAAATGTTGCCTGATAAGATGATCATTGGTTTCTCCAGGAAAAGATAATTGATATTTCACATTTTGTTATCACAAAAGAGGATTTTGATTAGCACAGTACTGGCAGATAAACTTATGGTACTGCTAAAAAACCTGTTAGTTTCTGACAAGTTTTTTTTCCACTCATAAGCTCTATATATTATACAAATTGTTGGTTTTGCAGAATTTGTGAATAACCTGCAGTAAGCAAAATTATTTGCTTCATGAGAATGAATGAATAAAAAACAAAGATATTTTAAAGATGTTACATATACATGTAGAGGTGAGTTTCCTAAGGAAGAAATCTAACAGATTCATAAAATCATAGAATGTCTAAGGTTGGAAAGGATCTCTGGATGACATCTGATCCAAGAAACCCTACTCAAAGCAGAGTCACCAAGAGCAGGTTGCCCAAGATGACTGGATCTAGTCTTATTTAACATATTAATCAATGATCAGGATGAAGGGATAGAGTGCGCCCTCAGCAAGTTTGTTGATGATACAAAGCTGCAAGGAGTGGCTGACACACTGGAAGGTTGTGCTTCCACTCAGCAAGACCTGGACAGACTGGTGAGTTGGGTGCAGAGGAACATTATGAGGTTCAAAAAACGCAAGTGCAGAGTCCTGCACCTCGGGAGGAATAGTCACAGGCATCAGTACATGTTAGCAGCTGACCTGATGGAAGGTATCTCTGAGGAGAATGACCTAGGGGTTTGGTGGACAACAGGTTGGCCATGAGGCAGCACTGCACCCTTGTGGCCAAGATGGCCAATGATATTCCAGGGCACATGAAAAAGATTGTGCCCAGCAGGTCGAGGAAGGTGATCCTCCCCTTCTACTCTGTCCTGGTGAGGCCAAATATGGGATATCGTGTCCTGTTCTGTGCTCACAGCTCAAGAAATACAGGGAACTGCTGGAGTCCATCAGAGAGTCACAGAGATAGTTAGGAGCCTGGAGCATCTCCCTTTTGAGCAAAGATTGAGACACTTGGGGCTGTTCAGCCTGGAAAAGAGAAGGCTGAGGGGGGATCTTATCAATGCTTACAAAGATCTAAATGGAGGGAATCAAGTGGATGTGGCCAGGCTCTTTTCATTGATGCCCAGAAACAAGAGAAGAGATAAAGGGCATGAACCGGAACACAGGAAGTTCCATGTGAATATGAGGAGAAAATTGTTTATTTTAATCAAAGAATCATAGAATCATAGAATCGCAAGTTTGGAAACGACCTGCTAGTTCATCTAGTCCAACCACCCTCCCATTCCTATTAGTACCACAAGCTACTAAACCATATCTCGTAGCTCCTCATCCAGACGCCTCTTGAACACTGCCAGGGACGGCGACTCCACCACCTCAATGGGCAGCCATTCCAGTGCCTGACCACTCTCTGAGAGAAAAAGTTCTTCCTTATGTCCAACCTAAACCTCCTCTGATACAACTTGCGGCCATTACCCCTGCTCGTCCTGCTCATTGCCTGAGAGAAGAGGCCAAATCCCTCTTCACCACAGCCTCCCTTCAGGAAGTTGTAAAGTGCAATGAGGTCTCCCCTGAGCCTCCTCTTCTCCAGACTGAACAATCCCAGCTCCCTCAGCCGCTCCTCATAAGACTTGTGCTCCAGACCCCTCACCAGTTTCCTTGCCCTTCTCTGGACATGCTCCAGGGCCTCATTGTCTTTCTTGTAGTGAGGGGCCCAAAACTGAACACAGCACTCGAGGTGCGGCCTCACCAGTGCTGAGTACAGGGGGACGATTACCTCCCTGCTCCTGCTGGCCACACTATTTCTAATGCAGGCAATGTGATGGAGCACAGGAAAAAACTGCCCAGAGAAGCTGTGAGTCTCTTTCTCTGGACATATTCAAAACCCACTTGGATGCCTACAGTGCAATGTAGTGCATTACACAAGGGGACTAGATGATCTACAAAGGTCCCTTTCAATTCCTATGATTCTGTGATTCTATGGTGCTGTATCAGGCTCCTACAAGTGACTGTCCCATCTCACATTGAAGAATTTGCAGAATACAGTCTAGGGTGTTTGTTCAAGAACACTAAAATAAAATTACTTCTGAATTTCCTTTCCTCAAAGAACTGCTGCATGGTAGAACTAAAAGAATTTTAAAACTTATTTTAAGATCTGGCAATCTGAACAACATTGGCATATAATTTTTCAGCAAGATGAAATATGCATGTACAAGAAGCAAGAAAAAAGCAAGATACTTGCAGTCTAATCTATTTAGCAATCTGTCTCTAATTTTAATGATGTATTTGTCATTTTATTACTCAGAAAATGTCATTTATATGAAACTGTCACTATGATATTAGAAGGGAACAGCTTGTGTTAAACTGTGCAATGTCTTTGCCAACTTTCAATGTTAGTTACATTCTACCTCCTTAGAATTTCCCTAGCACTTACAGTGTAACACAGAAACTTTACTTCCTCTACTATACTTTTGTACATAGCTGCTGTACCAAATGTGGTGGATATAATCATTTATTTAGCTATAAAATTGTTCAGTTTGTCAGTATAAAAGTTATTGCAAAAAGCCTTGTGTAAAAATAGTCTGAGGTGAGGAGAAAATCCAACAGTATCCTGAAATATCTTTTAACATTTTTGTATTAGTGTTGAGTAGGAGGAAATGCAATTAATTTCAAAAAGAAAGAATTAAAAAAAAAAAAAAAGTTGTGTGAAATTATTTTTCTCTGATAGATGTTTAAAATTATCATGCCCAATAATCACTGAGCTGTAGGAAAGGTATGCCTCTTTTTTGTTCATATATTTGTATCAATATCTCTGCTTGGTTAGTCAAACACAAAACATTCACAGCTAGTTAACAGTTCCTAAATCTGTGAAATATTCTGCAGGAAATAAAGATAAGCAAACACAAAGACAGCATTTACTGTTTGTTGTTGTTTGGTTGGTTGTTTTTTTTATCAACCTTACAGGAAAATTTTAAAGATTTTCTCAATTTTTTCATGTTCTATTCAAAATTTTTACTATGTATAGAATACAAGTTTACAATAACGTTACAATAAAGTTAGCAATAAATAGCTAACACTTATAAATCTTAGAGGCTTGGATTTCAGCAATGTCTTCTAAGGCAGTATCAGCTTGTTACTTTCTTATGATTTAGTGAGAACAAGGTAGAACACTCTGTAACATTAAACATAATGCAGAGTTCTCATAAAGTTGTAGCTCAAAGTTCACACTCATAGAGGGAAATGTTTGTAATTGAACTAATGAATTTGCATCTGATTAAGATGAAATATGTTTGTTACAAGGGAGGATTTCTAAAATGAAAGTATTATCTAGGAAGCTCCAAGCAATTTTATTTCTGCAGTTTCTAATGTGAGTCTTTTGTTTCCATTTTGAAAAAAAATCTGCCTCTTAATGATTCTTAATTTTTTTTTTTTTTTAATGGGAATTTCAAGAGTTAATTTACTGGGCAGTTGGAAGAATTATGAAAAATGTTTCATGTCAAAGAAGGCTCAGGTGAACATTCCTTCTCACGGGCTCAAAATATTCACAGCAGAAAGATTGTATCAGAATCCTTTATTTTATACTTCCAATAAACAAAAGAAAACTGCCTTATAATTATTTACAAATAAAGAATGGATGCCCAAATGGCTCTGAGAGGACTAGGACCTCTCTGGGCCTCAGGGCAGGGCCTGGCAGCCAGAGCCCACCACCCTCAGCCAGCAGCATGGTAGGCTGGGGGCAGCAGGGACAGTCCCAGACAATGGGGAGCTGCGTGCCTCCTTGGGGCCGGGTGGGCTGAGGCCTGAACAGACCAGGGAGGGGAGGGAGTGTGGTAGAGCTGGAAACAGTGTCTTGTAAACTTGTTAGAGCCGAGACTAGTGGTCCTGGAGAGTTGAGAGAGATTCCTGGCTCCAGAGCCATGGGTGGGATCAGGAGAGCCTAGTGGTTAGGCAGGGACATTAGGGCCCATGAGTAACTCTTCATAGACAAGAAATCCACAAAATAGAACTAAAACCAAACAACAACAGCAACAAAAACAGAAGAAAAAAAAAAATTCATGGCTTGTATTAAAAAAAAAAAAAAGAAAATGTTTAATTATTATAAATAATCGATACATACATTGATTGCAAAGCACCATTTAAGAATCCATTCAACTCAGCAACCTCTAAGGAGGAGCATAGCTTCCCCGTGAATTTCCACTTGTCATCAACATTTACTTTCAGTCCATAAATCTTTCATGCTAATCTCAAAGCTTTTGCCCTGTTTCTAGAGCTGTGGAATCAGGCTTAATTTAATAAAATATGATGTTTTTTGTTTTTTTTTTAATACTGTTCAGTTGTCTTCATCAAACAATTTGTTAATTTCAGTATTTGTTCTACATTTTTTTTCAGTTCATTTCTAATATACCTCAAGTGGACTAGAGTTTAATTTAAGTTCAGAATACCAAGATTTGTTACTTTTGCACATGTACACGTAAACTTGTATTCTATAATGTAATCATAAAAAGGTTTTGACCCTGTCACATGTGAATGTTTTGGACTAAATTCTGATCTTAGATGAAGCACGTATCAGGTGTAGCTATCGTCATGTTATAAATATATCCCTATATTCTATCAAATAAATGTCAGGTTGGGTATACAATCTGTCATTTGCAATTCTGAATCCTAAGAGATGTGTCTAGACAAGTAATATAGATGCTGGAAAGATATATACTCTAAATTCTGTTGCAGAGCAGAGGTCAGTTATAGGTGGTCCCCACAGACTCTGAAATAACTGGGCTGAATGTAAATATATTATTGTTTTTTTTTTCTGCATTGTCTTTCATCTATACAAAAACATATGATAAGTTTCTGAAGAATAAGCAACTGCACCTTGTCTATTTCTATGGGAGTTCACAGAATCAGAGAATTAGAGAATTAGAGAATCGCTTGGGTCACAGAATCACAGAATCACAGAATGGCCAGGGTTGGAAGGGACCTCAAGGATCATCAAACTCCAAACCCTCTGCCACAGGCAGGGCCACCAACCTCCACATTTAATACTAGACCAGGCTGCCCAGGCTGGCCTTGAACACCTGTATGGATGGGGCATCCACAGCCTCTCTAGGCAGCTTGTTCCAGCACCTCACCATTCTCATAGTAAAAAACTTCCCCCTTACATCCAACCTAAATCTTCCTTCCTTCAATCTAAAACCATTTCCCCTTGTCCTGCAGTTATCAACCCTTTCGAAGAGTTGATTTTCCTCCTGCTTATAAGCTCCCTTTAGGTACTGAAAGACTGCAATGAGGTCACCCCGCAGCCTTCTTTTCTCCAGGCTGAACAAGCCCAGCTCCCTCAGCCTGTCTTCGTAGGGGAGGCGCTCCAGTCCCCTGATCATCTTTGTGGCCCTCCTCTGGACTCTACAATAGCTCTCTGGTCAGAAGGATCATCGAGTTCTAAGCCCTCTGCCTCTGCCTTCTGGCAGAATTGCCAGCCACTGAATCAGGCATTAGATCAGGTTGCCCAGGGTCCCATCCAACCTTGTCTTAAACGCTTCCAGGATGGGGCATCCATGACCTTTCTGGGCAGCTTGTGCCAGCACCTGTGAATAAAAAACTTCCCCAACATCTAATCTAAATCTTTCTTCTTTTATTTAAAAAGTATCTTATTTAAAAATTGTCCTATCACTATCTACTCATGTGAAAAGTTGATTACCCTCCTGTTTATAATCTCCCTTTAAATACTGGAAAGTTGCAATAAATTCTCTCTGCAGCCTTCCATTCTCCAGGCTGAATTCGCAACTCCCTCAGTCTGTCTTCACAGGAGAGATGCTCCAGCCCTCTGATCATCTTTGCAGTTCTCCTCTGGACTCCAAAAGCTCCACACATCTCCTGAGTTGCGAGCCCCAGATCTGGACACAGTAGTCCAGAAGACTCATGAGGACAGAGTAGAGAAGGACCATCTCCCTGCTGGGCCCCCTTTTGTGATACAGCCCCAGATATTGATGGCCTCCTGGGCTGCAAGCACACAATACTTGCTCTGTTAAGTTTTTTGTCTACCAGGACCCCTAAGACCTTCTCAGCAGAGCTACTTTCAATGAGTTCTCCAAATCTGTATACATATCTAGTATAGCCAGACTTATGTGCAACACTTTGCACTTGGCCTTTTTGAACTCACATGAGCCCGTCTTCTGAGCTTGTTCAGGTCCCTCTGGATGACATTTCTTCCTTCTGCCATGTAAACTGCACCACTCATCTGGGTATCATCCACAAAATTCCTGAGGGTGCACTTGATTCCACCATCTATGTCATTGATACAGATATTAAAGAGTACTGGTCCCAGGTTGGGCCCTTCGGGTACACAACTTCTCACTGACCTCTACCTGGACATAGAGTTATGCAAACTGAGATTAAACCAAAAGTAAATTTGAATGTGTACCCTAATCCGTACAGTTTCAGTTGTTGAGACTTTCAATGTCAGACTATGCTATATTTTTAAAAAGAGAAAAGGAATGTGTGGGAACCATTAACATTTTTAATGTCAGTTTTGGAACTCTTATTTAGTTTTATGGTGTTTTTGGCTTATGTAGCGTATAAACAAGTTCCTCTTGCAGTTACCCACATTCACCCAAAGTTACAGTACTTTACAAATTTAACTGGTTTAATTGTGTCTTCAAAGGCCTTCACTTATCAATGGAACTTAAGTTTATGCTTGAAGCTAAACATATGTTTATGAAGGGACCCAAAACAGATCCTAAGGGGTTGTGTTATCCATTCATGTTGATATTATGGTGCTAAATGTGTCAGGTGCTGAATAATATACCCATTATGATGGAATCTCTGTAGGCATGTTCAGTATACAAAATTAATATCACGAAGTTTACATATGAGATTCTCTATCAACACTTTGAACATTATGACAGAATTGAATAGCTTAAAAACACACAGGATGGTGATAAAATGTACAGATTCTTCTCTTGCGAGACGTATGATGTTTCCTGCTGTGAAATGTTTAAATTGGACGAAACCAAATGTATTAGTTATCTTGGTCAGCTATCTTGTACATGATAAACTGACTGCTTTCTCTCACGCAGTATGTCCAAAAGCAGTTATGTTAGGATTCACATCAAAGATATCCTGTTAGGAGAAATATCCACTCTTGATTCTTGTACTCTTCTAGCTACCAAAGCTACACACAGCTAGCAGCAGAGTCCCTAGAAGCTGTATCTTTTTTTTTTTTTTAATTCCATGGTTTGACAGACTGCACTACATCTGCCCATACACAAGAATTAATCAAATGAAATATCTCTGATGAGATTTGCCAGCTGCTTTTGACTGCTATGTGGCAGCATGAAGCTGTACAGCAGTTGAAGAAATTTATGGCAGCTCTGTATCATCAGAGACACACAGCAAAGACAAAATCTGCTGCTGAGCCTGACCTTGGCATATTTCAGAATATTTTTATACTTCACATCATCATTTAATTGATTCTTACAGTAGAACTCTAGAGATCACCTGCCTGAATAGCAACATTAATCCTATGTGATAGTGCTGACTGACCCTCTACCACCTATTACAGTAAGTACTCAGGTGACAAAAACTCCTGTAATCAGATCAATTCTACTTCATGTTATCTTTTTACTGGAATAAATATTCAAGTTTTCTGGGAAACCCTAGCCCATTTAATCATGCCTTAATACACCATTACACAGACTGTCCATCTCTGCAGCTGCAGTTTTGTGCCAGATTGCAGGCAGGCAATGTTTTATTGTGCACAAATCTACAGGAGGGCAGTCCTCAATAATTTGAAATACTGGACAATATCCCTAGGGCTTTAAAGGTGAAATGTCAGGTACTTGAAGATCTTCCTGGTTTTTGTATTCTATGAAATATTTTAATTTCCTTAGAGCTGATATTGTGTTTATTTTGAATGTTAGACAAAATATTAGGAGAGATCTGGAGGGAAGTCCAGCACACAAGTGACTAATAACAATCTAATCCCCCTGTACTATTGGAGGAAAATATGTTTTTGTTTCTTTCTTCTTGGTCAAGTAAACACATAAATATATTTCCCCTGGCTTCAATTACAGCAAGTTGGCTTTACAGAAGAATCCTTTCAGTTTAGATTTCCTGTCAGCTTTCCTGAAACATGACCACAGAGTACAGTATTCTCTTGATGTGATTTTTATAGACTCTAAGCCTTAAAAGGAGTGTTTCTAAATCAAATTGCAATACGTTCTAACTTGGATGGGTTGATTTGTTTTATCTCTGCAGTATATCTCCAGTTTTAATGAATGTGTGAATCTGGGAAAATGGTAGAGAAAGGATGTGGCTTGAAAGAAAATATTTCTTTTTGAAGTTCTCTTCCCTTGATTTTCATCTCCTAAACTGGATTCAAAAGCCTGACTAAATGCACACACAGACATAAACTCCTTCAAGCTGCTTTTTCAATCTTCCCATAACAGGTAGAAAACAAATCAAACCAAACCAAATGTCTCTAAACTCCATGTACAAAGGGCTTGTCTCACGGAAGTCAGTGCCATACTATAATTTTTCCTTTAAGCAGTGCTTTTTATAGGTGGATCTTCCTGAGAAAGACCTAACAGCAACAGGTGTCATGAGCTGTGATCAAAACCTGCATGGTTCCTAAGCTGCTTTCTTACAGCTTGGTGCCCTGAGAACTAAAATTACTGTCCTACTTTTTCATTCATAAATCTCCTTGAGTGTAGCCCTGAAAATATTTCCTCCTTTGTCTCTACAGAACTTTTCTATTTCAAGTCAGACTTTAATTCCCTACTCATGTGCAAGTGGTAGGCCATCTTGAAGAGAAATCAAAAACTATATAAGGAGCAATCTCTTCTAAAAGTAACTGTCTTTTCTAGAGTGAGTATTATTTTTTCTTCTCTTTCACACACCACAGAGCTTAGTCTTTACAGGCATGGTATTTGAAGAGAGGAAGGCAAATGCAGAAATGCAGTCTGGTATGATCACAGCACTTCATTCTTCATCATGCTCAAGGAATTTTTTGCTCGATACTTTGCAGAATAAAAATGTCCTGCAATACAAGTGCTCAGTACTGTTGCTGAATCTATACTGAGGGACACATACAGCAATGCAGAAGGGGGAGGAAAAATAATAATAATAATAAAAATGACTTAATCACTTCTGCTCTTACTAAGCATATAATGAGAAAGGCACTTTTGAAACAGAGAAAGTGAAATGTCTTCAGACATCTAAGTAGGCCAATAAAACTGCCAAGAGAGGAGTGAAGAGAAGAGCATTCCAAAATGCTGCCTTTAGCAGGCGATACATCTTACCCAGTGGACAAATCAAGCACATCACTTGCACCAGTCCTACTCTTCCCTGTTTTTTTTTCTCCTGGTCAGCAATAAAATAGAATAATAAAGCAACAAGTAAACAAATACGAGCAAGAAAACCCAGTTGAGAAGAAAAATAATTTGAGTTGTTGTTTGTCACCGGTGTTGAGGAATCCCCTGGACCACAGTGTTCCTATGCAAGCACTGCTACCTCCTTTGCCTCCATTCCAGGAGGTGAAGTCATGAACTCGTGTTAAGTATCTTAAATAAACATTTGGAGGAATAGGAGAATGACAAAGCTACATTTAAATATTTCAGAGAGAAGCACATCCAAAATTTTTGTTTGGCACCCAGGTGAGATGTCTTCCAGTAAACCTTGGTTGCTTGAGCTCACAAAAGCTTCACAGACTCCCTCCTGTATTCAATTAGAAACTGCTTTACAGGTAAGGAATATTTTATGAAGTGAAGAAATTGTCAGTGAAATGGGAAACAATTTCTGTACTCAGTGTGGAGAGTCTGGAATTGTTGTGACCAACAGCCTCTCAGAAGTCTGCCCTAACACTGACAGAGTGGAAGAGTACAAAACTTTGCTGCTACTTTTAACAGGGAATGCACAATCCATAGTCAAATAGGCAGGGAAATACCTCTCCAGAGAAAACTGCACAGAGAGGGATCCTGGGGAGGCAAGCTGGAAAGAAAACAAATAGATTTCAGTTGGAAAACAGCCTGGTCTCTGTCAAACATGGTAGTAAAACTGACATACTCTTGCAGACAGAGTTGGTAAGATTAGTACGTCATGATGGAAAACTTACTGATAAGAAAATTTGGGAGTAGATTAATGCAGAGGCTATCTAAAGAAAATATATAATTTTTAAGGCACGTGCATAAAAAAGAAAGAAAGGTACAGATAAATGAAAACTTCAGAAGAAAGTTAAACTCAGCAATTAGCATTATGGAATTGCATAGACTAGAAAGTCATTAGCACTAAGTAGAACCAAAGATAATTAAAGAATACCATGTTTACAGTCTCTTTGCTAAGATAAAGTGGGATGTCAGCCTGGAAAACTCAACCAGCACTGCAGAAGAGATTCATAACTAAATTGATTAGGTTAGCAGCCCAGAAAGTGCTCCAGTAAGGAAGCAGGTTTCTACAGGAAAATGTTTTGCTTTAAAAACAGACTTAGCACTAAACCCTGCCCTTACTGATAACTAACAAAATTAAAGTGCAGTAAAAGGGAAAAAGCATCTGGAAGGGTCTCTAAGGGCCTGTGCACCATTTCAATAAACACTGTGGGTGCACATGTTTAGTATTGTTCCACAAGACTGTTTGGACATCTTTAAAGCCAGGGCTGAGCATTTAGGGCCTTGATATGCAGCCTACAGTTACACTGGCAGGTCCAAACTTGAACACAGCTGGTTTAATACTAATTGAGTCTATTTATCTGCTTTGAAGACAATAAGTACCATTGAGACGGCCTGTATATTGTTTTAGGCAAAGCAGATACTTGTGCTTGCACACAGAAAGAAATATGTGCACACAAATACATATGTAAACAGACTGTCAGGGCAGAACTGAATGGATGGGTTTGGAACAGCTATTCGAGAGTGTGTTTGTAGGAACTCACTTTGTTGCATTTTATCCATTTGTCACACTGCACTTCCCCCAGCCACGACACTGAGCAAAGTGCTCTGTGTGTTAGGTTTGAAAAGATTGAGCCGGAAATGAAGAATTCAGCTGAGGGTAAGTGTGGCACACAAGTCCCTCACTCCCAGTTCCAGTTTCCACTACAGAATTCTGCCATCACAAGTGCACAACATCAGGATGTGAAAAATTCATACTACTGAGTGTCACCATTAAGCTTCCTCTTACTATTCTTAATCATAAGGCAAAAATAAACAGTCCTGGCTTACCTTTCCTTTCAGATTTTCCTATTTCTAAACCACAGCATTCCAGTTGGCATTTTGGAGTATAGGTAAATCCCAGGTTATAACTTTTTTTCCTGAAGTATCTGTGTGGACCAAGGAGTTTTGAATAATCAGCTAAATAACACTGCAGTGATCAGCTAGATAGCATTGCAAAGGCAGCTGCATGCATTTGTATGAGTGTGGTGCGTGTGTGGTCGTGTGCCCACATGTAATCTGTATTATTTTGTGCCTCTGGCTATTATGAACAGTTTGGAATGGATGGCTGCAGAGCACCTCCCCACAGAAACTAAGCCTCACTGATGTGGAATATGTAGAAGACCCTAGCATCTACCTTTCCCTTGTGTTAATACACTCGATCACAATCTAGGAACATCTGTGCAGATGTCCTGGTAGCTGTGAACATTTCAGGACAGCAAGTATTTTTCACACCCTATAGGTATCCTTGGAGATGTATAGCGAAGATGTTGAAAAGCTGAAAAAATAATGCTATGTGGGGACTTTTTCAACAGAAACTTAAACTTCAATAAATGATAGAATCGTGTGGTCATGGGGACTCGTCTGCCTTGTGGTGAAGCAGCTGCTTTTCTCAGTTTTGATTTAACACAGAGAGAGAGAGAAGAAGAAACTACATGGTGGTGGTAGTTTTCTAACTGCTACATGAAGTTTGAATACTGTTAAACTCAATGCTGAGCAGCAGATGGTATATTTACGCCCAAGACGTGAGACTGTTGTTGACATGGTTTGTAGCAGCAATGTTGATGTAAATGCCTATTTCCTCGGATTGTGTATCATGATGACATTAATCCACAAGGAAAGAAAACCATCTGGAAAATTTTCAGTTAGTATAATCTGAAGTGAATTAAATACCATAAACTCATATGTTACTTAAGGTAAAAATTGTCTTAAACTGAGAAGAGGACTATACCACTTGTTGTTCAGCTAGCCTCCTCTAATCCAATCTGTTCTCCTAATGCCATATTTTCTGCCTTGTTTTTAATAAATTGATGTGAATTGCACTCTCTTATATAACTTCTTTTCCAGTAAGATGAGGACAGCACTATCTTAAATAGACATATATCTCAAGACATCCCTAACATCTCTCAGGTTATGCAGTTTTACAGGTTTTTCCCTTATTGCTTTTACTCTAAAAAAAAAAAAAAAATACACTAAAACTAACTGCATACATCATGTTGCTGTTGTTATTATTTTTATCATCATCATCATTTTAATGAAAAAATATTTTAATTGGAAGCAAATTGTTTTGTCTGAGTAAAGCTTCAGTGGAACTTCAATGACCATGTTTGAATGAAAGCATATACTTCTCTGCCACAGGAGATCAATGTGGAGCATGCCTTGAGTGCTTGAAAAAGAATCAGCATTTACGAGGATGGCCAAAAGGTTCAGGAGGAGGTTTTAGTATCTGCCTACTAGTCCTAGATAATGGGCTGACATTAATTTCAGTGCAAGTAGGATTAGATCTTCAGATATAGAAGCAACAACATGTATAACATCTTCTGTGACCATATGGTGTCACTGTATTTTCTCAAGTGTCCTGAACCAGAGTGAAACAGCTGTTAAGCTATTCTGTTGCAACTTTTCATACCACATATCCTATGGTATAAAAATTGAGACTGAAAAATTTGTCTGTTCATTTTAGGGCTTACTTTGGTCTTGACCTTTTTATGATTTGCTTTTTTCCTCCCAGCTGTTTTCTTCCCTATTTATTGTAAGTGGTTTTTATTGGCACATAGTTGTCCAGAAGTCGGTGCTTTTGAAGGCAGAGTTGATACACAACTGAACTCTTTTGAATGGCCTGCTCTGTTTACATGAGGCTTGCTAAATAACAAAAAGCAGAAATCAAGTACTGATCATCTGTGTGGTTTTCATCATTTATCATCTGCAGATTACAGTGATCTTGCAACTGCAAAAGATAAAACCTTAACAGGAGATTGTAATAAAAAGGCAGTATCCCTTTGTAGATCTTTGTTGTGCAAGCAGTTAATTCTCGTGGCTCCCAGGAAGTAGTCAGGTGACACAAACATTCTTAACACTTTGTAAAACTATAGCAAGAATAAGTTTTGACATACAGACTGCACCTAGATTTTTATAATTTTGGAAGCATGCCCTCATGGTTGAAGTTACTGGCAAGTTTCCCATTGGTTTCAAGAGTTCCTCATAAAATTCACTGAACTTATGAACCAATTAGAAAATCCTCCACAGATAAAAAGAATTAAATATTTGCATGGAAGATTCATAATCAGACTTCAAACACTCTATACATGAAATAATGTGAAGAATGATTTATTATTTATATAGCTGGAGTTGTTGCAAATATGTATTTAAACTATCAAAATTTCAGTGTAACCAGAAAAGCATAGAATTTAGAAATTTCATCTGGATAATGAAAAAACATCTATGAACTTACTGACTCTTACTTGAACTTGCTGAACCAGAATGCCATGATGCTATAGGAGCTTGACCATATTCAGCTGGACAGAGATGCTCATCCAGTGATGCTAATAATGTTCACAATTTTTATGTTTTTTTTCCTAGCAATTGATGTTGACTTTTCTTGATATTAAGTACATCTAGTATAGCATCTAGGTTTGTTCACTTTGCATGGAGTTATGTACCACTGGTAATACTAAATGACATAGTAATGGAGGATCTTTCCTGAAATGTAATTGATCATGTTAAGAGACATACTTTAAATGCCAAACCTATCACAGTGGAACTGTAAGAAAGTATAAGCTTTGTGCCAAATGCTTGTTTAGATTAAGCACAACTTTTCAGGCCAAATTACTCTCCCCACAGTATGCTTGGGTCATTGTCTATGCAGAATTCCAGCACAAATCTCTTGGAGAGGCTCAGCAGGATCGCACCTTGATTTGGTTTTATCTTTCATTTTATGCTGCTCTCAGTATTGGATGCATGAAGATCTTAAAAATACCAGCCCTCTTTACTCAGCACAAGTAAAACCCTTTCCTGAAATTAGGACTGGTAGACATTCATTTTACTGAGGCTTTTTCCTAATAATGCAGTTCCAAAGATTCTTCTTTAAATAAGAAATGTAGTGCTAATTAGGTTGATATTTTTTATAAAATACTTTATTAAGAATAATAAGAGTAAACAAGGTTACAAAAATACCAACTTTATTAAACTACTGAAGATGCCATTAATTACAGAAGATCGTAATACAGGTTATAACCACAGTGTTCCCTTTTCGTTAGGCATTTGGTCAGTTATCATTAATGGAAGCACTATTTTTCCCACTTAAATATGAAAAAATACTCTTATCATACACTGAATTCCACAGGCAACTCCCTGAATTGATCCCACACAAGAAAACACCATACACAAATGCCCAAGAGTATATATCAAAAGGAACACTGTAAAATTTTAGGATGAAAAGCCATGTCAGTTCTTGCCAGCAGTCCTAACATTCATAAAACAATAATATACCAGTGCATGTGAGGGAGGAAAAAAAAACACAAAACAACTGATAAGGAAAGAAGACAAAACAACCAATACTATTGGTTTTATATAGATTTCATGGGAGTGAACTGGTTTACAACCAGCTTTCCATAAAGATGGCAATAAAGCCTTGCCTGCTCTTGCAGTTGCTTTGTAGTCCAGAACTGGTATGCTTTTCGGTGTAAAAGGATGCATTAAGTTCAGTGCACAGCTGTAGGGAAAAGCATTGAGCAAATTTCAGCCCCTACTTTGATAATCACATTCATTGATTTCAAGGGACATTCTGCCTGAGTAGATTTTGACCCTCAGAAGTATATTTGGATCCTTGTCTGGAAAACCCTAACTCAAGTGATTAGCTCTGTCAAGTATATTGGCATTACACACAGCTAAGGTCTGCAGAATGCCTGGGAGAATTTTAATTTCAAACTACAGAAGATTTCAGCCATAGCAGCAAAGATTTGGACCAGTACATTCCCAATGAGTGCTATAGTTTCTCTGAGAATCATGAGCTTTAGGAGAGAAAAAGAGATAGGAAAAAGAAAACAAACCCTTTTTTTTAAAAGGGAGAAATGTTTTCATTAAGGAAAGGAAGAAGTGTCAGCCAGTTTTAGTGCCATAAGAAAACAAGTCATTGAGTTAAACTAACTTCAGCAGCTCAAAATCAGGTCTTAGGTTTGAAATTCTGTATCCAGTTATTATACTTTTCAGAGTCCATAGATAAGTTGCAGCAAGGAAAAGGAAGACAAAATTCAAAGGAATTTAAGAATGTCCTTAGATAACAGTTTACGTTCTGTATCCTTTAATTATAATTATGAACAAAATCACATCTGCAAAGTAAAGTCCAAATCCCACTGAAGTTAGTAAGAGGCTTTTCAGAAATTTAGATGGGCACTAGAGTAAGTCCACCTGTTATTAGAGAGCAATATGTTAGAACAATGAATGAGTGTCTGTAGAGTGTTCTTTCTTAAGAGAATCCTGTAGTTGTAACAGTTGCCTGGCACGGTACCATTGGTACCAACAAGAAATATTCACAGGAATAAATGAAGTACAAATTCATTACCACATATCATTATTCTTCTCTTCCCTTGCTTTTCAGAGTCTCGTGTGCCCTCCATATAGAGATAGGGAGAGCAAGAGCACCTGATAAGCAAGTGCATACAAACATGTTAAGTTCTGGAGCATCAACTCTGAACAACTTCTTTTACTGAGGTGATGCCTAGAACAAACAGGTAAAAATCCTTACATGTTGTCTAACAAAAAACAGTATTTTTTAATCATATATTTATATGTGTGTGTGTGTATATATATATAAAAATCACAGCCTTCTGCACAGCAGAAGATTATAACTAAAATATTTTAAGATTCAATTATTTAGATAGACATAACAAAACACCTGCACATATAATACAGTGAGCACATAAGAATTCCTAGGGTACAAAGAGTGAACATGAAATTATGTATTTTATCCACATTCTACTAATGACTGAAAACAAAACTCACTTGGAGTTTTTTCAAAAGTCTCTCTCAAAAAGTTAATTCTTTCAATATGCTGCGTTCAGTATATACTGAGTAAGAATACAGTCTTTACATACATTGCAATAATTAATTGTAAATACAACAGGCTAAATCCTGCCCTCTTTAAGCCTGGTGAGTAAGAGAGACAAAAAGGAGTATGAAGCCTTCAGAAGCAGCCAGGATAGATAGACTATCCATGTAGCATCCACACCTTCAGGTTACCAGTACAGGGAAGTTGCTTCTGTTCCAAGGAAACTATTTACATCAGAAGGAATTTCAGATGCTCTACTTCCTAAAATATTTCTTCCTATGCACCAGTAGACATTGCTGGATGCTTGACACAAACCTCAGCAAGCCAAGCAATTTAAGCTTGGGCTGAAATTCATCCTAGTTGACTAGGAGACGTAAGCATATTTAAGTCTCACTGTAGCCAAAGTGCACTGTTGAAGAAAATAATTTGGTGAGTTAACATGAGAACGGCCTCCCACGACAGCTCTTCTGAAATGGTTACTTTCTGCCAGGGCAGAACTCAGCCCTGCGTCTTCAGAATGAAATAAAATGTTCTTTTATATGTCTACATCATCATGTCAGCTTAGTGGCTATGCAGTTAGATATGATCTATATACCTTACAATTTGCTACTGGAAACATATACAAGTGCACTGTCACAAGTGAAGTAATAGTGCAGTTACTTATGCAATTGCATGTACAGTAGTAAAAATAACTGGATATGTGTTGTATCTACTTTCTAGAATTTACAGGGTAGTTGGTGCCACCTATAGCGTACTGCCAGCTGCTAAATGTATTATAATTCCAGACATACAGTTACATATCTAAAGGGGAACAAGCACTTTTCACAGATGCTGACTATATGTTCCCTTTCCAAATCAGCCTAAAGGGAAATTATAGTTCCACATGTAGGCAGGAAACAAAGTGCTTAACTACTAGTGATGCTTTCCCCATTTTGTACAAGATCATCTCCCTGAAATAATTTTATTGTCCTGAAAGAGACTATACAAAGGACACATTTTGGACCAAATTTAGGTAAGATCTTATTAAATATCTGAAGTCTCTGAAAAGTTTATTAATATATATCTTATTTTCCTACTGCTGTCTTTCATCCAGGTGCCAGATTCAACTATTTTTTTTTTTCCCACTGTTAACAAAGTTACTTTTAAATCAATATGTAGGATCCTTTCAATTTTTAACACTTACCTCTTGAGAAGGATTTGGACATATTTAGTTTAAATACTTTTAATAGCAAATGTCCATCAGTGGCAAATCAAGACTACTTTTTCAATCCGATCACATACAATTTCTAACATTGTAAATTCACAGTTAGTTCTGTGACAAACTTTGAGAAAATGATCAACAGTTTGCTAACCAGTTCATTACTACATCTCTTTGCCTATCTAGAGAATTTTTTGAGATATCTTTTAGGGGACCACCTTCACACTAAAGGGACCAAGTATAGGAAGAGCCTACAAGTACTGCAATAGGAAGTGATACTGACTTCTGTGCGAACTTCACTGATTGAAGGCTTGTCAAAGTTTGTCAACAATGAGAAGATTAATTTCAAAAGGGATGTTTTTGTAATGAAATATTGACATTTTTGACCTCTCTCAAGGGGGTATGAGAAATAGGGTGATATATGCTGTCTTTGATAGATGTATATCTCTCTCAGTAGAACTACTGTCATATCTGAAGAGAAGTGTGTGGCTCATAGAAAGAATAAGTTGTGTTAAATAAAGCTATAATACGTTACCCCTTCTAAGATAATCTGAAGAGCAGCAAAAAAAGAGCTCATGTGATCTTTTTGTACAAAACCATTAATCACCCAGTAATAATATCTTTGCAAAATTGTTTACCCATTCAAGTATCTTCAGGAGATATGTCACCATACTTGCATATACTGTAAGTTACTTCAATATTTATAAAACAACACTGATAGACAAAACACCAATAACACCTATAAATATTAAAAGAAGTTCAACAAACTTGACTATCAAGTAGTTTAAAAATGGTTGATCTTTACATTACACCTTAATTCTATGCTGTCCACAATCTCTCTGTAAATGGAAGCTGTTGAGTTTTCTTCAGGGTTTTCTGTAGGTCATCATAATCTTGTGTATCCACCGGGAGTAATGTGAGACTCGAACAAAAATTCCAGGACGATTTCGAATGGCACATCCACGGCCAGGAACAATGACACCCACTACTATTTTTAGCCTGTTTTGTTCACAAACCAAGGGACCACCATAATCACGCTAGTGGAAAAAAAAAAAAAAGAAAGAAAGAAAGAAGAAAAAAGAAAAAAGAATGTCACCTAAAATGCTTCAAGACACAGTGCCCACAGTGCCCATCTGTCCCCTACTGCTTGCTTTCTCTTGGGTTGTACACAGCTCAACGAACAGGCAATAAAATTATCTTTACCTCAGAACAAATCCTAGCCTCTGACGTCTTTTTCACAACCAGAACTTATATGAACCAATATCAAAGTAATCTTTTGTTTATTCATATGCAAGTAATCCATCTTTACATATAATTCGAGTGCCATCAGACTACCAGCTCTTATTCTCCTGTTTCAGATACAGTTAAGTGCAATATTTATGGATGTCATCTACCTGGCCTTCTGCAAAGCCTTTGGCATGGTCTCTCGCCACATCCTTCTCTCTAAATTGGAGAGGTGTGGATTTGAAGGACGGACTGTTCAGTGGTCTAGGAATTGGCTGGCTGGATGCAGCCAAAGGGTTGTGACCAGTGGTTCTATGTCAGGGTGGAGGGTGGCCACAAGCAGGACCGGTGGTCTTCAGCATCTTCATCAGTGACACAGACAATGGTATCGAGTGCACCCTCAGCAAGTTTGTGGATAACACCAAGCTGAGCAGTGCAGTTGATACATTGCATGGAAGGGAAGCCATCCAGAGGGACCTGGACAGGCTGGAAAAGTGGGCCCATGCGAACCTAATGAAGTTCAATAAGGCCAAGTGCAAGGTGCTGAACTTGGGTTGGGGTAATCCCAGCTATTTATACAAACTGGGGGAAGATCTCCTTGAGAGCAGCCCTGTGGAGAAGGACTTGGGGGTCCAGGTAGACGAGAAGCTGGACATGAGCCAGCAGTGTGTGCTTGCAGCCCATAAGGCCAACTGTGTTCTGGGCTGGATTAAAAAAGGGGAGGCCAGCAGGGAGAGGGAGGTGATTGTCCCCCTCTACTTGGCTCTTGCGAGGCCCCATCTGCAGTACTGCTTCCAGGCCTGGGGACCCCAGTGCAGAAAGGATATGGAACTCTTGGAGCAGGTCCAGAGGAGGGCCACTAAAATGATCAGAGGGCTGGAGCACCTCTCCTGTAAAAGGTTGAGGGAACTGGGTTTGTTTAGCTTGGAGAAGACTCCGGGGAGACCTCATTGTGGCCTTGCAATACTTGAAGGGAGCATATAAACAGGAAGGTGAATGGCTGTTTACAAGGGTGGATAGTGATAGGACAAGGGGGAGTGGTTTTAAACTGAGACAGGGGAGGACTAGGTTAGATATTAGGAGGAATTTTTTCACAAAGAGGATGGTGATGCTGGTGATGCACAGGAACAGGTTGCCCAAAGACGTTGTGGATGACCCATCCCTGGAGGCATTCAAGGCCCGGCTTGGTAGCCTGGTCTGGTGGTTGATGACCCTGAACATAGCAGAGGGGTTGAAACTAGAGGATCACTGTGGTCCTTTTCAACCTCGGCCATTCTGTGATTCTATGATTCTATGATTTTTTTTATAATGAGGAGAAAGTGAGATGACTAATAAACATATTATTTGTGATAACAGTCTTTCTTCAAAGACTACTGAGAGTAGTAATTACTATTCCTATGCATCTGGCAGTCAATTCTATTTCAGCACACTACAATGAGAATCTATGAACTAATTGGCAGAATAAATTTTTTAAAAGTAACATTTTGTAGAGAAAGAGACATAATTTGTTTAAACAGTCATGTTCGGTATTCTGAGGAAATGAGACATGTATGCACCACTGTATGTATTTAGTGGAAATTTGGTGTACGTCCAACTAAATCAAGGGCACATTCAGCATTAAAGCCATCTAGTTAAACCAGGGTGAAACTGTAATTTAGTCATATTCACATAGATTTTAGACTCTAACACAGACATTTTTGACAGGGAGACAGAGAGTCAAAAGATAAAAGCCAACAATTAACATTGTTGGCTTTTTTTTTTTTTTCCTCTGGATCACTAGAGAAGTGACAGTGCTTGACCTTTATTCATATTAAAAAACAGAAGTTTGATTTGACTGATAGCAATCATGAGATAGCTAGCTCTTGAGGAGTAGTAGTGGTTGTAGACCTCATGTGAGGACGAGAATTTGGCTGTGTGCATTTGTAGTTTGTGTTGGCTAGGCAAAATAGTACCAAGTAGGTCAATCTATGGGAGATTATCAGTTATAGCCCTGAGAATTATCAGAAGGTTTGGATTATTCTTGCAGCAATGACTAAACCCATGTAGCATACAGATGAATAAGCAATCTTTGTATCATAGACAGATTGAGATGGTCATCAGTGTGCCTTCTAGGTCTAGGCTTAGAAAAAGAAAATTTAGATGGTCTGATAGGGGTCCTATTAGTAAGGTAACATGTATGATATACTTTCCTAATTTGCGTAGGAGAGTAGTGATTAGTGTTCTGCCTGCAATAGGAAGCTTCTACATGGACTTTGGAGGGATCATAGGTGTAGGCCATACAGTGGGGCTTTTACTATGAAATTGTAATTTGGATATGTTCACATAGATCTGGGACTTGAACACAGACACTGCAGTATTAATCCAGATGAAATTTATACTGAATCTAGCAAACTAGCTGCAAAATTAGGCAGTAATGTTTGTATCACAGAGTGATATGCTGTTTCAAAAAAATAAAAGCTAATGCTTAGCACTCTTCTCTTGCTCAGCAGACAAGCAACAAGCCTTATCTAGTGGTTGGCAAACTCTGCCTGTGGTATGGGTTTCGAACTAGATGAACTTTGAGGTTCCTTCCAACCCAAGCCATTCTATGATTCTACGATTTGATGTTTGTTTTTCTAGCTGGCAGCAGATTATAAACAATAAACAATTGTCAGTATCATCAAAGCTGCTCATAAAACAATGTCAAGAGTGGAGTTTTATCTGCCAATCTGATTTTGTTTCTCTGCTTGTTCTTTAGTGAGGAAAGTGGTTTCAAAGGGGAACTTAGGAAGCAGAAAACCATGCATTGATTAAGAATGATTGCTAATATTAATCAGTCAATTTCTCACTGCAAGGGAAGACAAAGTTCATGATCCCCATCAGACTTCCATCCAGATGTTTCACTTATAAGCCTTGATATGATGCCATTCAGAGGGACCTCGACAGGCTGGAGGGCTGGGCTCGGGTGAACCTAATGAGGTTCAACACGGCAAAGTGCAAGGTTTTGCATTTGGGCCGGAAGAACCCCAGGCACCTGTACAGGCTGGGAGGAGCGGTCCTTGAGAGCAGCTCGGCAGAGAAGGACCTGGGGGTCCTGATGGACGAGAGACTGAACATGAGCCAGCAGTGCGCTCTGGCAGTTCGAAAGGCAAATGGGATCCTGGGCTCCATCAGGAGAGGGGTGGCCAGCAGGGACAGGGAGGTGATTGTCCCTCTCTACTCGGCTCTTGTGAGGCCCCATCTGGAGTACTGTGTCCAGGTGTGGAGCCCTCAGTACAAGAAAGACATTGAGATTTTGGAAAGGGTCCAGAGGAGGGCGACTAAGATGATCAGGGGGCTGGAGCACCTCCCCTATGAGGACAGGCTGAGGGAGTTGGGCTTGTTCAGCCTGGAGAAGAGAAGGCTGCGGGGTGACTTCATTGCAGCCTATCAATACCTGAAGGGAACCTACACCCAGGAGGGGAGTAAACTCTTCAAAAGGGCTGACAACAGCAGGACTAGGGGAAATGGTTTTAAGTTGAAGGAGGGAAGATTTAGGTTGAATGTTAGGGGGAAGTTCTTTACTAGGAGAGTGGTTAGGCCCTGGAACGGGCTGCCCAGGGAGGTTGTGGATGCCCCGTCCTTGGACGTGTTCAAGGCCAGGTTGGACGGGGTCCTGGGCAACCTGATCTGAATGTGTATGTTTGGTGGCCCTGCTAGGCAGGGGGGTTGGAACTACATGATCCTTGGGGTCCCTTCCAACCCGGGTGATTCTGTGATTCTGTGATATGTCTAAGAGGAAAATAAATGTCTTAATAAAGTGGATCCTGTGATACATTAACAGTAAATGGAACAGACTTTATCTTGGTGAAGACTGTTTCTCCTATGGGTTGGTAATATCTGTGGGAAAAGTTCAAATTACTGTTAGGAAATCATCTCTTTTTCTCCAGATATTAAATTCATAATGATACTCAGGACTGCCTTCCTTCCAGACATCATCCAGACATCATCTCATCAGACAGATTTTCAACATACAAAAAAAAAAGATATCTTCCTATAATGAATGATATATAGCATTTCTTCTCAGGTGTCTTTTCTCCAACAACATTAGTCCCAAGAAAACCAACTGTATTAAACTCTATTGTTATCAAACCATCTCTTTCTCCTCCACTCACTGAGATATGGCTCATGCTTTCTTAGGTAGACCAAACTCCTCACTCCTCTGAGTAATACTTTATCTCAGTACATTTTTGGATCTTTCTGTTTATTTCATAACTTCATTAACTCTACTAAGCAGTGATTTTTTTTTTTTTTTTTTTTTTGGATGTTGCATGGAAATCCTCATGTAGCTAAGGAGTTCAATTTGCGCAAATCTTTAGTTGCTTCTCAATCCAAATGAATTGGTGTTACTAGCACAGAACTCAGTGTAGGCCTTATTATACAGAAGACAAATTTATTTCAGTCTAGAGAAGTGTTTGGGCACCTAAGTATATTTAACATGAGTAGTAGCACAAAGTAACTTATGGAAAGAAACTTCTTCCCACACTTCATCAGCAAATACATCATTAGAAACACTAATCATTTTCCAGTGCAGAAGTTTCATATACGTTTTTTTGTGTACAAGTTTGATGCAGAGAGAATAATTATAAAAAAACTCAAGTAAATTATTTCTCAGAAAGAAAAAGTAAGTTTGATGGCTCTTAATACATTCTTAGAAAATGTAATATTTACCTCACAAGGCCCAGAACCAATGGTTTCAGCCACAGCACAGATTTCTGACTCATTCACAGTGATCTTCCCTTTGAGATATTGGTTGCATTTCTCATTTGCCAAAATAAACAGGTTTGCTACCCGGAGAAGACCATCATAGTTAGCTACTAGGATTGAAAAGAGAATAAAGACTTTATTCTATTTTTGTGGGGAAAAAAAAAAAAAAAAAAGAAAGAAGATATTAAAGATGCAATCTGGATGAACTTACTCTTATATGTTAACTCAGTGTACTTTGTCCCCAGTACTCATATTTTCATTTATCCTCACTTTTATCAATAATTTGTCCTTTAAGGATTTTTTATATTTGCTACAAACAAAATTTGCAATAAATATTCTTGATGTGCGTTTCTCTTTAGTTCTCTGAGAATATCTGAAGAGGTTTTTAGTATTGGAAGAAAGAGATAGATTCTACTGTCAGCTTGCTTTGGCATATCACAGAAATCAGGGAAAGTGTGAAATGTTGTCACTCCTGTTAGCAGAGCGAGGATTTCACTTCCTGCCTGAAACAAGGGTTAACATGAAATGGTGGCTGCCATAGCCTAATGAAGGATGTGTAACTTTAAAAATACCATAGCAGTACAGGATTTTTCTTGTTCAGCACTGGCTCAGCTACACTGAATGACTTTGTACCTGCAAGAGCAGATCCACAACTTTATGCAATCTCCATTCATCATTGTGAAGGTCAGGAAGCAGGAGCCCCGTGGAGCTTTTTCTTGTTCACATGTCAAAAGACAAGTCTGTACAAGCTGTGAATTAAAATAGAGGGCCTGGACTTGTCCATTCTCTGTACAGTGATCAATAAAAGTGTCAGCTTTGCCTTTCACAGAATTGTTATCCTGTTTACTTGAGTACAAAAATGAATGTAGCACTTCTTCCTTCCCTGACTGTGATGATTTGAGGATTGCATTAAGTAGCATATAAAATAAGGTACAAAGTCCTTGGATGATGGATGTTATGTATTTATGGTATTATGTAACTCCACAATAGCACAAATTCCTTTATCTATTCTCTTAAACTAAGCTTTCCTGTGACGCTGCATCATGCCGCAGTCCTACTTCCCTTAGACAGCCATTCTCCCCGGAGGATATCTAATACAGCCATGCTGGGAACATTAAACACAGTCATCTACAGTAGGGTTGGCACTGATTATTTGCCTTCCACTAAGAAATGTTTGAAGTAATGCTTGCAAGGGAGAGAACCTTACAATTACAATGATGCTTCTGCTCTGCTTTCAGGACAGCGTGAGTATGTTACTGCTGCTCACTAAGGATCTGTGGCAAAATGGCACCTGAGCACAATAATTACTGCAGTAATTATTGTTAACTGGCAGCTATTTACTTTGTCATCAACATATCATTAGCCAGATATAATACTTACCAAGTCTAAATAAATGTCTCTTCACCAAAAGTTTGTATTTACTTCACACAAAATCTGTTTTATAAATGTTAGTAAGGTCAAGCACTCAACAGTTAGGAAATGCGAGATGCAGTGCTACCTGTGAATCCTTACTAACACTGTCTTTGTGTACATTAATTATCTTAAGATTTTGTATTGTATGATTCTATATTATTTTTTCCACCAGGTGGCCTGCTTTGAGATACAGAAATAATCATGAAGATGAATCGGAATTTTTCAAAACAGGTTCAGAACTCTTTAAATCAACTATGCCAGATTTTTTAAAATATGTAAATCCATTTTGTTTTTGCAGTTTGTTCTTTGAAATTTTTGAATCATTTTGTCTTCTCTCAAGGGGAAAAAAAAAAAATTAAAGAAAAGAATGGATTAATAGAAAATATTTCACATTAATTTATCTTGGATAAAATGCATAAAGATTTACAAAATCAAAAAAAAAAAAAAAAGAAAGTTGAAACTGCATTTCATAATGAAAAGTGTTGGACAAATGTGGCATCAGGTAATACCAGCAGCCTCACCTATAATTACAAGAGGAAGGAAGTAAGCTGTCATGTCAACGTATTCATTTAGTTTTTAAAAATAATTTCTTACATCCAGTGTATCCCCATCCATAAACACTGCAACTGGTCTTCTCTGGAATGGTACATCCAGAAATGGGCAATCGGATTATTTCTACAAAATTTGTCAATATGGCAGGTCTGTAAAGAGAAAACAAACAATACACATGATAGATTTTATTATACCTTCTAGAGTCTATCCTTAAAATAATGTTCATAGAAGTTAAAAAATGCACCAATTCTTTTCCTTTCGTTTCCATCTTTGAAGAATATGATGGATTCTTCTACTTTTTTGCGTATATTACACTTGTGAACTGTCAAGAGATTTCTGGAAATGATGTCACTACTTTTATGCTGTTAAACTTGGCTTTTCATCTTAAAAGCAAGTAATGACAGCATTTCATTTGAACAGGTAGTTTTTCTAACACTGAGAAAGTTTGAAAGTTTATATGTAAACAGATATCTTAGATGCAATCTGCTATTTGCTCTATAAATGAAAATCATGTACTTATCAATGAATATTAAAATAAATAAATAAACTAAACCTCATAATCTGGAAAAAGGCATAATTTTTCAGAAGTAACATCTGATTTCTGAGTAAAAGAGACACCATTTCTGGATATTTCAAGTGAAATTCTCCCAATTTCTTAATATATTCATGCTGTGCCCAGTGCCCAGAAACAACTGACATGAACATCCTATAATTGGAAGTTTATCCTATAGAGATGTCATCTGCAGTATCAAAACCGTACAGAACTAAATCTGCCACTGTTATTTAGGATGAATTTCATTCAGCAGCTGAAAATCCTGGAATTAGCAATAGAGCTACTAACCTGCTAAGTTTCAGTAAAACCAGATCTGATCCTGCTGGACCGTATACCAGCTGGGAGATATTCCGAACTTGTCTGTGCTTCTCTTCTCCCTTTCCTTTAATATTATGGACTCCAAGCCAGGCTTTGTAGTCTTTCAGATCTTTGTAACTAAATTAGGCAAAGTAAGTTAGGATTTTGCTGCATGGATAATAAAATAACCCCAAAAAGCTCTGCTTAACATAATTACAGTACAAGATCTTAACCGGCACTTCACTAGAAATCAGCATACACTGCCAATTTCTAATCCAAAATCAACATCCTCAAATATAAGTTTTTGGTCTGAAGCCACTGCATAATTTCATCATTAGCTGTGACTAAAATGTGATTTTGTTTTCCACTAGAATGCAAGCATTTAAATCTTTGGAAAGTGTGAACCTTCGAACTTTTCAAAGTTTGCCCAAAACTTCTACTTTATTCTGTCCAGTTCAGAAAAAGCTTAAGATTATTTCCACAAAGAGGCAACTGTGTAACTATTACACTTGGATAACATGTTCGCACTTCTGTGTAAAACCACCAGACTTCCTTTAGATTAACAATGATAAAAACTGAAAATGCCAAGGCCTCTCAGGGATTTTGACATCAGAAGAACAGCGTTAAAGATAAACAGGAGTGAAAACTGCTGCATTCAAATAAAAGTGTTGTACTGTCAAGTTACAGAAAATGCATGTATTTCAATATTGCAAGACTACAGACTACTGTACCGAGAAGGGAAACACTGCCTTGCTGTGAGAACCCATTCTTCCTTTACCAGAGTACCTCCACAGATATGCTTATTTCTGTAAAATAAATAAATACATACATACATAAATAAGGATATTTTTTTCCTACCCAGACAAAATCTCTAAAGATTACTTGTGTAAGCTTTCATTTAGGAAACCCCCTGGTGCAGGGAAAGGTGGCTGAATGATAGGCTGTGGAAACACTTTGCTGTCCCTTTGCCTCACAGTTTGAATATGTGTGGTAGCACAGCTTTGCAAATTTGCTCCAATTTGCATGAGCCAAGAGAAAAGAGAAAATCAGTTACTCTGTTCCTTTAGTGGTTTCAGAGTTGGATCTATAATGAGAGATATTTTAATTAATACTTAAAAAGTGAGCCTCTTTTTAATAGCAATTGGACTGAAACATTCAAACAAGTCCCCAGACTGCCACCACATGTAAACAACATTTTTCAAGTAGGTATTATTCAGAGCATTGACCTCAAGGTGGAGAGTTACTATTTGGTAACCAGTCCTATGAGATTTCTGTCCCCACATACTTCAGTTGGAAACAATCTGCAGTATATGACATCCTACACATAATTATAGAAAATCTGCAGCGTAATATATCAAGTAAAATTAAAACAGTTAAGCATGGCAGTTCTTTCAGAAATAAAGATGACTGTGGAATGCAGGTTAATTAGTTTGCTTCATTGTGTCTCCAAAGTCACATTTATTTTCTACAGCTCTTTAAAAAATGAATCACAATTGTCAATGATTTGTGAAAAAAAATTAAAATATCACAATTTATAAATTCAAATCAACAAATATTCAGAACTTTGCAAGAAATGCTGGAAGGAGCCCAGATCCTACATGGAGTTCTAAGAAATCAGAATAACAGAGATGCTTGACTGCTTTAATTGTGTTTTGTTGTTTTTTGTTGTTGTTATGGTTGTTTTGTTTGTTTGTTTCTTTGTTTTGGGGTGGGGGAGGGTGGGGGTTGGAGTAATGTGCTTTGTTGTTGTTGTATTTTAGTTGAGGAACAATCTATGTAGTCTAAAAGGCTGGATTCTTTATAAAGTCATGATTCTAAGCAACATGGTCTAGAGGGAGGTGTCCCTGCCAATAGCAGGGGGTTGGAGCTAAATAATCTTCAAGGTCCCTTCCAACTCAAATGATTCCATGATTCTGTGATTCCCAGTTTTATTATAAACATTTCAAAAAAAAAAAAAAAAAAAGGAGTATAAATGTGTGTTCCTGCTTGTTTGTTTCACTATTTACCAATATAACTTCACATGATTGCATCTTGTGCTTTACAAGTCTGACTAATACAGTATATTAAGCACTTATTTAAACAAATCACAAATCCAGAACCGATTTCCTGAAATGAATGAAATTTCTCCAAATATATTTAAATATTCCTGATAACAGAATCTGCATCAGATATTTAGGAAAATATATCATTAATTAATTTAATATTCTGAAGTGGACCTCGGTTGCCAAGTATGAACACAAATTTGTAAGCATAAGTAATAATTTGCCATTGCAGTTCCAGTTTAAGATGTATAGCTTTTTTTTTTTTTTTTTTCAGAATACAGCATCATTTATGAAACTCTTAAATCCTTCATGAAAAATCATGAAATTATTAAAATACTGTTTCAGAAAAAAGGCTATCTGCTTCCCTGGTAGCATACACAATAAGAGTATATTTTTATGCCTATATGTAATACTTCAAAATACATATTTTCTGATGGATTATTTCAGGAATCTCTTTTTCATAAAATAATCTTCAGTTTTTATGTATTCATCTGCTTAATGGAATTCTGTAGTATAGCACGAAATCCATTTTCAGTTAGCTTAACATTATTTATTATTAGCTATTTAAATTTTAAGCACCCAGGTATAATTCCCCTTCCTTGCAAAATGTTCCTCATCCATTAAGGCTGCTTTAAAAACAGTGGCAGGATAATCTTTTCCACAGCGATTCAGCATTCCAGCCCACCTGTTTATTAAGTCTAATGATGTTACTCTAGATATTTATTACTGGGCAATCTGCTAAACTTTTAGAATATTCTAGTTCTGATCTGAGCCCAGGAGCTGGAAACATTAGCAGGGCTGGTAACAACTCCCAGGATTTCTTCAGCAGTAAAGTAATGCAGAAAGTAAATTTTTTGTTTTCTTTTTCCCCAGAATATTGGTAGATACCTACACAGTTTTTAAAGTGATGACATAAGCTAATAGTAATAACATGCACTGTATTTTCTACTAATAGACAAGGAAAAAAAAATGCACGAGATCTATTTCTGTTATTCATTACTAATTCACACTTCTAGCTGATGAGTTATGAACAGAATATGCAATAATTTTGTGTTCTGGCTTTTACACAGTAGCAAACTAAGATGTGACATAATGTAATACACAATTCCAGATGTACATGCTAGGGTCTTGTTTTACAGAGTGAAAAACAGATCTCCTTAAAGGCCTTTTTTTTTTTTTTTTTTTTTTAATACAAATTACCATTTAATTGCATGCAATGATATGAACAGAAAGCAAAAGCTATGGGTATATATCCTGAATCCTTTCCTAAATGCACTACTGTTGAAAAGTAAACATTGACGTGAAACTCAATTTTCTTGTAACTATCTATAAAATAAACAGTTTAAGGCTAAATGTGGAGCCAATTATGTGAAACGGTATGCAGTTGCCCATCTAAAGAGCAGAATGCTATGGATGCTTTAGAAGCTCACAAGTGTAACTCAGCCATAATGAACATAGAACCTTTTCACTGGCGGAGCAATATGTAACAAGATGGAATCACCAGGTGTTCCAGGATTGCTAATTTGTAAATGTCTTTACAGGATTAAACTACAGTCTAGAAGTATCCTTATTCCAATTAATGTTTTCTACAGTTTGAAAATCAACATCCTACTCGATGAATTGTCCTTCTTATCAAAATGATAGTTACCTGTATGTCAAACTAACCACCCATCCTTCGTTAGTTTGAGTTGGGATTCCATTTACAACTCTCAAATGTTTTGTTGAAGCACAAGGAATGACAGTATCTGAAAGCAGGTCCAGAGATCACATTTTACTAAAAACAGCGGTAGGAAACCTGTACAGTTACACATAAGGACCACAAGAAGGTCAATATTTATCAAGGATAGGATATTATTTCCTGAGCTAATGAAGTATATTTCTAAAACATCAAAACTACTTCAGTGAAGTTGGGTTCAGTCCACATAGATTCAGTCAGGAATATAAAAAAAAAAAAAAATCTTTTAAAATATTTTACAAACATTTCCATATTTACAAAGCAAATAATGAAAGTTGTTACCATATCTCACTCCTTGCAAGACAGAAACGTGAGAATAAAAAATGCAATAAAGCTGTTCTACATTTGCCTTTTGTAAAAATATTTTTTTCCTAGTACGCATATTTTATATCTTTAACTGTCCATTTTCAACCTTCCCAGTAGGAAATAAATGGCTAGTCTCGGAAGATGAAATGCATGCAATGCACAGTAAATCAGCAAACTAACTTACCATCCAAACTGGTTGTAGTAGGAGTTGTATCACCATCACCTAAACAGACAAATAAAATATCCTTAATACAAAATTAAAACGCATCTTAAACTTGAATACAGTCATAACAAACAGCAAAGGGCATACTGTTAATTTTAATATTCCATTAAGTTTAAAATGTCAGTAATTTCATTAATACTCCATAAAAGTTCAATTTTAGCAAGATGGAAGAATTTCATTCCAATAGAAAGGAGTAAGAATTCAACATTTTGCAAAGGAGTTTAAAGCATTTTGTTTCTTGGCTGAATCCTGAATACATCAGGCTATCTGTCATGTTCAGTTTCCACATTTCAGTTAAACATGACAAGGCAGAGAAAGGAAATCACGATTTTTCTCTGTTTTCTGAAACTATAGAAGTAGTACAATTTAACCCAGATCAGTTTTGAAGAAATTTTCTAACTGTCCTTTATCAGTATTTGTTCCCCAAACTCTCTTTGCTCTTTCATATAGTCCAAGTCTCAATGCAGTTACAAGATTGCTTAAATTTTATTCAGAAATTTTGATTTCAGTAAAGTCTACAATGTAGCCCAGTGGTATGAGCTAGATGTATGGGTGCAGCTGCTGAAACTTTGAATGAACAAATGTTAGACTGTCTCACCTAAGAAAAATGGAAGGAAATGCAGCAAATTGCTGCTAGGAATGGAATTAACATTATCTCCAAACTCTAGACATCACAGACATATATATTTAAAATCCTAAGTTATCCTAATTTACTACCAGGATACACAGCTAAGTAATTTAGAAATAGGAAGTAATGAAGAAAATCTTGAACCTACATGTGAATTGCACATTTTCAGGCATAAATATATTTTTTTCTACCTAGCTCCAGCTTAATACTGAATTCCCCATAATTTTTATTTCTGTTTAGGTAAACTATGTAGTTTTATAATATGCAACTTTAAGGGAGTGATCTTCCTAATTTTTGTCAAGAGTTGAATCATCCCACAAGCATCCAGAAGCACAATCTAATATATATAAGACATTTACACATCAGCATATCTATAGTGAGCTATCCTCACTCTAAACACAAATACAGAACACACAGACAGACAATGAAGCTTTGAAGCACAGAAGATAAATGCTGTCCCTGGGTTTCTTAAGGCCATAGCCAGCACTCTGACTATTAGACAATTGTCTCCATCCAGCCCTCATTCAATAGCTAGATCTGCTGGAAAATGACCATCTGTAATAGAGCTTTTATGCTCCTACTGCATAAGTAAGTCTTGAAATCTCCAAGCTGGTTAAGGAAAAGGACTTCTTGTTCATATATTTCAGAAGCAGCTTCCTCCATTCCTTCTCAATCACGCACAACTGATTCTTGATTCTGGAGTTACATTATTTCTGCTGCCACAAATGATAAGGGAAATGTATATACATATGCATGTGACATCACGTCTTCACTGAGAATACAGCTGACAGTGCCTGAGGCACAGTAAATACTCACATCGAGAAATAGGGCAGTAATCCCAGGGAATGAGAGGATCATCTGTGTAACACCAGGGACCATGAAAATCATCATCTGGATTGCGGCAATAGTTTTTCTTCAGTTTACTAACATCTGGTTCTCTGAAGATTTGTATATGCCTATAGGGAAAAAAAAATTCAAAGTGCTGAAAAACTTTATGCTATAGCTGAGATTTTCAAAGGTTAAATATTGCTTTACTCTGCACTGTAATATTAGACGATTGAGCCTGCAGGTCAGGGTTTAGAGCTGGTTAAAATCAGGGGGAAGCTGAGACAAATATTTGCTGGATCTGGGTCCAACTTTCCTCTGGTTACTATTTTAAGCACTGAGTCCAGTGGACAGCTGGGAGATTTCTAGATCTCTCACTCAAACTCAAATCCACGGATACCTTCAGGAAAAATCCTTAAACTGATTTGAAAAGTGTCTATGTTGCATTCAGCAAATCTGCCTGGGAACTTGGGTATCTTCTCCATCCTGATTAGCGGGTAGCAGAAGAGAAAACTGATTCTGCATAGTAGAAAGCTAAACTGTAGGTTGAAGGAAGCAAAAATGCAAGGAAGTTAACCAGACAAAGCAGTAGGCAAGGAGAAAAATGAATTGAACTGATCAAATTCCAGTTATAGGTGACCTAAGCAGCAGACCTACACAAAGCATTTAATAAAAGGTGAAAATCCAGAGTGACAATCTGAAGTGAAGAAAGCTGTTTATTTCTGGTCTGCCAGACAGGAACATACAGGTTACTTGTTAAAGCTGTGCTGCCCTCTGAGGTCATAACCAACCATGTGTACTGTTTCTGACATTCCCAAAACCAGAGTAATTGTTGAGGTGAGACAGGTAATTTCCCAGTCTCTCCTGGGTGGAAAATTAGCTGCAGCAAAGGAAGAAAGGCTGATCTGTATTCATGAATTCACCTGCATCAAGCATCCAGTCGGTACAAGGCTCAAGCTGTATCCTTCACAGCTAACTGAGGACTTATCTGAGCTCTCTGAAGTCCTGATCTTAAATCTCCTGCTTTAGATAGAAAGTAGGCTGGAATATATATGATATCTATCTCTGACCCTGGGTAGGGGAAATAACACATAGTCCAGCCTGTGATTACAGACAGTGTCACTGAAATCTGTTTTTTATAATGCAGCTTCTCTGAAGGTTCACTTACAGATTTACAGTGATCCTATTACTCCTGAACTTTATTAATCTACACTTCTGAACAAACAGAGAGAACACTGAGGATCCTGGAGTGACTGAGAAAATCTTTCGTAATTTCTGCTGAATCATTCTTACCTTAACAAGTAAGTTAAACAAACTTGCTGTTTCCACTGCTTGGAATTCAGAAACTAAAGCAATGATAAACAATAGAAACTGTAATTTGCTTTAATGGCATTTGATGTCAGTGTCATTAGATTTTAGACTCATGATCCACTTTCAGTTTGCAGGGGACCTCAGGAGGTATTAAGTCCAACATCCTGCTTCAAACAGGAAGAGCTAAGAGAACAGATCAAATTGCTCAGGAATTTATGGTGTTCAGAACTTTGAAAAAGGCAAATATAAATATTGAGCAAATGTAACATAACCATTTCCTGCTTTGTTCCTGCTATTCTCTCATAGAAAAAAAGCAAAACAAAACAAAACAAAAAAACAACTTTCAAGGACAAATGAGGAAAACGCGACCAGTAAACTAAACACTAAGAAACATCCCAAAGCCTGCAATTAGTGGTTAGTTTGAACAAAGACATGTTGTGTAATATATTTTAACAAGACACTACAAGACAAGACAAAAAGACACTACAAGAAAAGACAGGAATAGACAGGAAAAGAAAGACTGGAAAAGAAAGAAGAAGAGAGGAGAGGAGGGGAGGGGAGGGGAGGGGAGGGAAAGGGGAAGGGGAAGGGGAAGGGGAAGGGGAAGGAGAAGGGGAAGGGGAAGGGGAAGGGGAAGGGGAAGGGGAAGGGGAAGGGGAAGGGGAAGGGGAAGGGGACGAGTTCCAGGGTATACGGGGCTATTTTAGAATCACTACAGAAGAAATTGAGATGCCATCTGGAGGCAACAGGAGTCACTGAACTATCTCTTTTGTATTTACTCACCTACGCAAGTCTTCAATATTCTTGTCCCATGTGGAGCAAGTTAGTCCAAATCTTGTCTTGGACAGATTCCCCATGTAATTCTTTCCATTGCCACGATAACAATCTGAATATGAAATGTTGAGACAAAGAAAAGTAGAGGGCAACTGTGCAACACTGAAAAGAAAACTCTTCCTTTCCATCATTAATTTCAATAATTAAAGACAAGTTTTACATGTAGCAAACACTTTATGATATAAATCAGGCATCAGTATAAATCAAATCAGAAAGAAAAAGGGAGAAAGTTTTCAAATTTAGATACATAATCCCTTGCTTGAGGCCTTTGTTCTCAGTACAGTAGCATTTTAAATGTCATCTTGCTTAGATAAACTGGGACATTTTCTTTCATAAGTAGTTAGGTTGTGTATAATTTATAATGGTTGCACCGAATGTTCTAAAAGTTGGCAAGAACTGTTTTATACAAAACAAAGCAAACCCTATCTTTAATCCTTTCTCCTCAAAAACAGGCTTTCAGTCTGCCTATCGTCAACAACCTACCTTCATGTAAACTCTGGATACCGCACATAATTCTTGATTTAAGTTCTACTTTGGCAAAATTGAAAAATCTGCATGACTTCAGTTTTAATGTAATTCAGAATCTTGCCTGTTGCCTCCAGTAGAAGTCATGTTTAATTCATAAGCTTTAATCACAAGCTTTTTTTCTGAGACTTTTCAAGAGGATTATTTAAAATGAGCATTACTCTAAAGACTTCTGTATTAAGCATTTCATTTCATATTCATCAGTATTTTTACTTTTTGATAATTGATACTTAAAAAAAAACACCACAGAATGAAAGTCAAAGCATAATTCTTGTTCTAACTGAATTCTTGCAAGAGATAAATTCTTTATAATCTAAAGAAGATTTTAATATATGCTGAAGTAAGGTAATAAATCGCAAGTTTGAAACTCAGGTAGTGACTTGGTTGATATGAGTTCTCAGGAGGCAATAATACTCCTTAGACTAATACCAAGACATAGTGTGGACTTCATGGACAGAGAGCTTGAAGATAAAAGGTTATATAGGAAATCCCACGTGGTTTTTCAACTCAACTTCTTTTAGTCAATGGGGTTTATGGGGGAAAAAAAAAAACAAGGGTTCGTGGCCTCATGCACAAAAAAACAAAAGTAGTTAACCAAGAAATCATGAAAAATCATCTCAGCTTTGGGAAAGGCCTTCCAAATTAAGAGTGGTAATAGATTCACCTAGTCTAAAAATCAGATCCAACAGCAAATCTTTGCTGCAACTTTCCCTGCTGGAACTGAAACATGAACTGAGAAATGAATCTCATTTACACCATGATGAATCCCAAGTATGCAAATAACACTAAAGTATAACTACTCAGGTGTAATGCAGATGTACTGAGATCAGCTTTTCCAGTTTTCATGCTTGCCTATCTACCATTTGGAACAATACAGTGTTCACTTAAGGCTATGTTATCACTTTTCCCTCTGTTACCTTGTTCATTTGATACATCACACTTAGGAATCTGGGAACAATAACCAATCCGGATGTTTGGGTCAGTAGTAAAACACCAGGGTGATTCAGATCCATCTGGATTTCGACAGTAGTTCTCCCTCAAATCTCTATAAAAATAAATATGTTAGCTTGCAGCAGGGATCACCTAAAACCACTGATGCATTCTATCAGATTTTATTATGAATTAGAAATAATATAGGCTCCTAAAGGTCTGTGGAACTCGATCAGTGTCAAGTGCAGGGATTTGAGGAACAAGTAAGATTACATATACCAGAAAATGTAGTAATTGTAATGAGAAAATGATTATGAGAATTCATTTTCAGTGGACTTATGTTTTGACTAGCTATAAGATTGCATTTGAAGATTATCAATATTTTGGTATATATATTTTTCAATGTAGCTTATTTTTATTCAGGATTCTCCATCAAAATTTGCATGCAATCTGACATTGGATACACCTGCAATCCATTACAAGTGCTTTTAAACACAAACATTACCAGAGTGCTTAAAATTCCCTGTGCCTGAATGGTTCTGCTGAGCTTAGAGGAACAAAGTCCTTATGACTGTCAGTGATTCACTTAAGAAACTGAATCTTAGAAATGAAAAAAAAAAAAAAAAGTATGTTGAAATCCTATACAGCTGTTAAATTTAAAGTTGGCCGCGAGGGAACATATTTAAATGTCTCTTGCAGCTTGAATTAAATAATCAAACCTCTTAAATGTTTTATTTTTCATCTCCTGACAGTCATTGCCATGTTCTCTGTAATGCCATATTTCACTGCATTTTTCCATCTGCATCACTTACTGATAACAGACTATGGAAATAATTGATCTAATGCTGTAATTCTACCTCTGTGTTCTGAACATCCTTATAAGTGGTTCCATTGATTTAACTCAATCTATTGTCCTGAATAGCTACAATGCACTCAGACACCAGCTGAATAAAAAGTCCTAATGTTTTTATCCAGCACAGTGTTAGAGAAATTGTTAAGATGGTCCTGCAATTAACAGAGGAGGTTCAGGGTAATTTCCTATTTGCTGTCACGTTTTCAGTAGATTTGTTTCTACACACAATATTTGACCAATATGCCAAACAACAATAGTAAAGAGCTTAAGGTATTAAACCTAACTGTTCTACTCAAACAAGCTGTTGCTAGAATGAGAATCTGAAGCGAAACTGAAGTCTTTTCTTTACCTTGAAAGGTCTGCACTGTTAAATCCCAACACAAGTCCACACTGTCATTCAGCCACTGATAAATACATTTATACATATATATATTTATAAAGACTCAAAGTTACACTTTGCTAATTAGCTAAGTTTCTTCTACACTTAGTGAAAAAAAAAGGACTAAAAGATTATGATTAAGATAACTGCCAAAAACAAGTAGATTCACATGCTGTGAATGTCTCTCTCCTTTTATGTACTGTACAGGATGCTTAGATGCCCAGTGCTCCCTCAGGTAAAATCTGTTTCATTTGTGCAAATACATTTAGTAAATAAATGGAAAAATGATTAAAATTTTTGAAAATAAATATTAATTAATAATAAATGTCAAATATTGCAAATACCAAGTATTATCAATTTTTATTTATTGAAAAAAAATATCAAAAAAGTATTGCCAAAGTTTATTGAAAAACAAAAAGACTGGCATTTTTACCCAAATTCACCTAGAGCTAATGTTTTGAGATAGGAATAATTTATTTTCCCATATTCAAATATTTTCCAGCAAGCAGAGGAAATGTATCACTGTGCAGAGTGAGGGACAGGGATCCCACAGCCTACTTTGGCAGCATGAATTTAAAAAAAACAGCAGGAATTGTTCTTAGCCAAGAGCATTAACACACACTGTCTCTACTCACTTGCACTTGAAGCTCTCAGGAGTGATGTTGTGCTGATGAGGAAACTGGGAGTCCCACCGTTGGCACTGGATCCCACTCCATATGGTGTTGACTGTGCCACGGTATCCTTCGCCCTGCCCCTGGATGCATGTTGTTGTCTCAGCCACTGCCTCTGTGCTGTTCAGAATGCCAACATCTGCAAATGCAGAGAAGTGATGTCTTGTTTTCATAAAACCGAACCCGTATCAGGATGTAGGGTTTGAAATCTACACTGCAGTCCAAATTGTGGAATTGAAGTCCTTTTTCAATCTGTCTTTTAAAGAATAATGATCTTGTCTTCCCACTGACAACATCCATGAAATCAAAATGGGTCTCGGCTTTATGCTAGTTTCCCCACTTGTAGGCCAAGAATCTAAAAGCTGTGTAATACTTAGGAACTTTTGTTAGACACTTGACTCATTCTATCACACTGAAAGTCAAGAAATATTCTTAGTTATTGTTTTCAGTTCAGCAAATATTTTCTCTGTTTCTTAGCTTTACAAAACTGAGTGACCACACATGTGCACAGTGTTAAATATGTTAAAACATGTTTGAAGGACAAGAATGACCTAACTGGTTTTCTCCAAAGAATTCCCAGAATATCAAGTCACAGAAAATAAGAAAAAAAAAAAGAAAAAAGAAAAAAAAAAGATAAATCTTATTCTAAAGTAACATGCTAAATATTCCTTGAAGCTTCTCTTTGTATGCCTCATATAGTTGGAGAAAAAAATAGTCCTGCTTTTGGAAATCAAAGATCATTATTCTCTAAACAGGGACAAATGTTTTGAACACCAAGAAATTCATCAGACTCAAGATCTTTTACAGATGTTGATATACTCTGCATTCATTCTGGTGTGGGTTGTCTTGAACTAAATTCAGAAAAACAGTGGTTTCTGAAGTGACTCATACACATAACTTGAAAGTCTTTCTATTTCTTATGCAATTTCCATAATTGAAAATTAATGGCACAGATATTGCATCAGCTATATACAAAGTAGTACAAAATTAAATGCACTACAATAATGCTTCTGCAATGTCCCCAGAAACTCCCACCATAACAATTTTTTTTTTAAGTAACTGTTCATCTTTTGGTAATTGCTGTTGTTCACAAGAATAAATTTATTAATTTTCCTACAGTATTGTTGTCAGCAATAAGCATGTTAATAAACTTTTCAAATTACTTTTAAGCAAACAGTCCAGTGGTTAGAAAAATATTCCTGTGTTTTACTTATATATAGTTCATGCCTACTAACTTCAGCCAGTTCTGTGAACTTGTGGAGAATATGGTTTTTCAGGAAACCAAATGTCGTAACAGATGGGTTTGGTTGATTTGCTGTCTAATCTTCTATGTTAAAGACCACTTCCCTGTCAGAGGATAACGTCAAGTTGTGCAGTTGAATTATACATTTCTACATGATACAGAAAATTTTCCTTTTTCTCTTCATCTGCTTCATATTTTCACATCAGAGTTTCATTGTCAGATTAATTTCCTGTCCTTCCTTTCCAATTTAATTTGTTTGCAAAGGTTGTCCTGTTTCAATGGAATTGTCAATTCTAAATTCATTCCAAAATGGAAAGGGCATCGCAAGCAGACTTCTGAAGATTGATAAATGCAGTCTTTCCGGTGGGTTCATCAAATGGACTTTAATCATTTGTATTCATTTTATAAACAATTGGACAACAACAACAAGAACAAAGGACACATTTGTACATCTATTAGAAATGCATAGCTGCATATTCCAGTTTTCTACTGTCACTAATATATGAAAACAAATTGGAATTATATTCTAACAGAGTTCTGAAACTGATTAGACTGAACATCACTGTACCACATTCAAAAACCTATTTATCTTTGAAAAAAGATATTCATCTCCTTCATCAAAAATGAAAAAAAAAGCCATGATGTACAATTTGGAATAAGAAAGTCAGTCACCAAGATACATTTCAGCATACATATGGCATCCTGGCTGCATAATACTTTCAAAGTTAGTAATGTATAACTCTAGCAAAACGTCTTCCTAATAGCATAAAATTTCAATTTAATGCAAGTTTATCTTACTCCAAACAAGCTCAATACAAAGACCTTATTTATTCATATGAAGTTAATGTTTTAACTGTAATTTTCTAATTATATATAGTAGTACATCTACTACTCTGTAGTGTCATGCCATGGAAAAAAATAATTAGATTAGGTTATATATATTTTTGTCCTTTTTTTTATTATATGCCTTAATTGAAACAGCTAATGCACCAATTGATTTAAGCAATGCCACAGCACTATTTTGTAGAGTTTTTCTTCTTCTCATTCATCTAAAGATACAGAGCTAACTTTACTATAACTGTCTTGACAGTTAACTCTATCTCTAGAACAGCTTTTACATCAATTTGTGTTAAAATGTTCTCTTTAAATGAACTTCTAACCAGACAAACTTGTCTTTCCCATTATCACTTAAATACTTGCAAAGCCAAGTCATTGCTGGAACGCTTCACATTATGATGGCTAAGAGAGAAATTATTTCAGGATCCATAATGCATGATGGATTAGCTGCTAATACTACTCTGTGGCACATCTCAGTGAGAATTCTAGTAATGCAGAGGATCTTTAAAATATTTTAAATTTGAGTTAACAAATAAGTTCTATCATTCCTCTAAAAAAGGTTTACAGAACTCTCTCTAAATTCTTCTTGTTAGACCACCTCTATTTCCTAGAAACTTCTAGTTTTCAAATATGAGAAATGATACAAAAAATATTATGAAATATAATTCTGAAATTTAAATCTATAGTTCTCATGGCTTTGGTCCTCAGAAACAACTTCTCTCATTCTTTCTTTTGAATCCCAGAACAAGCTGAGAAATGATCAAAAAAGGTTTAACAAACTGAGCTGGTGATTTCCACAGACACTATGGGAACAGTGTCTCTGTTCATGGGAAAAAAGGGTAAACTGGACGCATACAGAGACATGCAACAGCATGGAGAAAAATGATTGCCTTGCTAGGCATTACAGAGGTGTTCAGCAGACCATAGTACAGTTGCCAAATTTTAAGAAATGTCCAAGTTATCTAAGACTACAGCTCAAATAGTCATCTTTGCTCATACTGGTCTTGATCTTGAGGCTAATTACTCCTGTCACACACACAGCCAAGTACAATAACTCCAAGCGTGGATACAAGGCATGCAGAGCACTGATAAATGAGTCCTGCTTCTGAGAGCACACTCACCAATTTTCTCGGGATGCAAAATGACACCAGAAATCAGTAAGACACCCCATCCGTATCCTAGAAATTCCTCTAAAGTAAGGCCCTGGAACACCGTGGGCTTTTTTCAGTCAGAAAACCATTATTTATTAAGTTGGAAGATGAATTCATGTTTGATACACAATTTCTATGCAGACAGGTACTTTGATATCACATCAGAAATACCTTTTTTTTGTTCCAGTTCAACATTCTGAACCGAGAGGAAAAGTGCTTTCAAAGGCAGATCACATACAAATCATTATCTGAAAAACTGCTATTTGTGTTTTATTGATTGTCACATTTTATTCTTGTATAAAACTACATTATGAACTGAAGAATTTATTAAATGTCAGCAGCATTTCTCCACTTTTTAACTTTGATGTAATTATTTTTAAATTCTGCAAGACCGAAATTAACCATGCAATTCAAACAGAGCTGTATTTGAACTTTGACATGTTCACACTGACATCTTCAGTGGAAATTCAGTACTCGGATGTACCCTTTTTCCATAAAACCTTCCTTATTTTGATATCTTAAACTAAATAACTGTTCATAATGAACAGCTCATATATTCATAGATGCTTGAGTAAAGAGCCGTAATGTTATCCAGAGCTTCATGTGCAAAGCCACAGTCTTCTCAGTACTGGTTCTCACAGTAATGCCAGCATGAGAGAATCAGCAGGGGCCTTGAGTCATTCTACAGCTGAAGCAACCAGCCAGATGCAAATCCTGCACAAATGTTAGGTCAATGGATAAACTCCTACTAACTTAAAAGAAGGCAGAGATTTTGCTGGACTACTACTCTTCTGTCATAGTAATGCTATCTAAGTGTTGTTGGAAAAGATCTGTTTGGAAAAGAAACGTCCCAAATGATTTTGTCAGGAAAAAAATCTACAATAGCTTACCTAGTTGCAATATTTTTCCTAGAACATAATGAAATGAAAATGTGCTCAGAGTGTAAAGATCTTAAAAGGTAGATTTCAAAAGAGTTCCTTAATCCAGAAACAATTCTGAAAACAATAATGCCCCCGTGACCAGTAAGTTCTGCATGTCAGTGTTTTTCAGGGAATAAGGTGCTCATGCTTAGTTAGGTTGCTTCCAGCCATCCCCACCTCAAGCAGTTCAAGGTATTAATGTGACAGCTCCTTTCTTTCCATTTCCTTCAGCGTAATATCTCATAGTATGCAAAACATGGGAAAACAAAGAAAGGAGCAAATGCTGTACTTGTAGCTCTGGAGAAAAAAACGTTTGTTTCATTTTGTACTGTTTCACTGAGAACATAAAGGAAAGCGAAGAAATAAATTAGATTCAAGCTCAAGAATCACAGTACTGAAGAATACATTGTTACCAAGGACCTGCACAGGTACCAGTCACACCTCGAACAGACAGAGACCTCTCTGAGTTGTTCCAACACAAACAACTAAGCTTTAAATCCATACATATACATATATATAATATACATATATTTATGTACATATATATAGTTTTTATTCATTCATAATTGTTGCCTAGATTCAGATTTTCATTGTTATATCTCAGCAGGTTCAGGAAAGCTTTTAGATCTCACTTTCAGAGCTATGTAAGAAAAGTTTAAAAGGACTTTCCCTGAGGGAAAGACTCTCTTTGGGGAAATGCACAGTAATGCAGTTGTAATGCATGCTTGAGCTCTTCTATTTACTTCTGTTTAAAGTAAAGTGGAAGTTAATGTTTTATTTATCACTAAACAACAGTCTCTTCTCACTCAGTTCGTTCCATAAACATCTTTATCTTAAATAAATATTAAGCTTAAATTACGTTTATTTGTATATACACTCTAATTCAAGAAATAACTCCTTAACCAGAATTTCACATTCAAATGGTCCATTCAAATGGTCCATTTAAATCTCTGTTTTTAAAATATGAGCAATCTGATACTGGTGATTCTGTGACTCCTCAAACCTGCAACTTTTTTTTTTCATCCAGACTTCTCACTTTGCTGTTTCATTACTTGACCCCTCCCATCAACCCCAGCATAAAATCCAGACTGCTACTGAATTGTTTTAGAACAGCCTCCAGTCACCCATGCCTATTGCTTATGAGCAGTGACAACAAAGGCTAAATCCATGCTAAAGTCAATTGAGTTGGTTGGAAATCACAGAAGCAGCAACTAAACACTTTCCTTAACATACTAATTGCATGCAGCTCTGCATCTCTCAAATGATAGACATAAGCATTTTTCGCCTTTTCTGGGCCTCAGCATCTCTCTACCCTTTAGTTCATCTGTAGAAATGTAGCTTTTTTTTTTTTTTTTTTTAAAGCAGCATTACTTTCACACTCCTATCTTTCCTGTAGCCCATATCATGATTCATGCCAAAGTAACAGCCATTTTCTTTATTTCTTATTTGCTGTCATTGCTTCCATTTCTTCATTTCATCCTACACTTCTTATTGCTGTTATGGTTGTTCTTTTATCCTCTCTTCTAACTAAAAATTGTCTCAAGCCAAAACCACAGACACATATGTGAGCAACTTCAAACCAATCCTGGGGTCCCTGAAGTCTTAATCCAGATCCAATTTTTGCAGCTTTAGCCATCTCTAATCCCTAATTGCTCCTGTCATCTCTTTCTCACAGCCTTGGCTGTAAGCCACCATGTTTTATGCTGCCTTCTGTGCTTGGAAATAAAGTTACAATGCCCTCCTGTCTCCTTAGTCTTAAAAACATATTTATTTTCTGAATGCTTCCTTCCAGTGACTTTTTTGCTTAAAATTTTGTATATGAGCTGTTGTCAGCATTTTGGCTATAGTGCATACTAACACTCATGACATGTAGCTAAAACCACAAACAGCATGCTGCCTTGTGGTCACTCCCCCGAAGAGAGGACACCTACGTTTTTGTACGGGGTCCAAGGGTTTGGATTTGCAGAGCACTTTTTCTAATTAGTATTTCTTGTAAAATATATAAACAGTCCTCATCATAAGAATTAAAAATCAGTGTGGGAATCCAAACCACAAAGCTATAAAGACATATAACACATGATGTTCTCTTTTTAGTGTACCGAAATTGTACACAGCCAGAGCTTCAGAAAACAGAGCAGCCACTGAAACCCAGAATGGTCTGGTGTTTTGGGCTCCCTGCTAGGAGGTGGGAAAACAGTTTTTCTATGTGCTTCAAGAATGACAAAGCTCAAAACAGGGCTCTGGCATTTTATATTCACATTTCAGTCATTGAGTTGATGATATAACTGTAATATCTGCAATAAATTCCCTTGAGTTTATAAAAGAAAGCAGTGAAAGCACTGCATTCTGTGTAGAGGGTAAGGCCATAAACCTGTGTATCCTTTGAAAATACCAGCTACATAATGCACTTTCAAGACCATTACTTCTGTATTCTTATTTGTATACGCTGTATGGTGTGAAAATGCAGTTTTACATGTGAAATTTCCACTCATCTTAAAATAGTTTCTATTAGCTTAAGGGACTTCTCCTATAGTTTGATCTTAATATAAAAGTTTAAAGAAAGGATTCGCATTTAGTGCTATCAGCACTGCCTTGAAAAGAGACAAAAATTTTCAACACATTAAAATCATTATATTGTTGGAATTTTTTTTTATTTAATTTTGGTGATAATGGTTTGGGGATTACTTTTTCTTTGAAACTATAGTCTAACTGTGATTGATATAAAAAAGGTAACACCACAGTAGCTTGCAGAAGATCTCCCATTCAATGAAAAGCTTAGTCCAGGCTGTAGATACTGAGAGTTACATGGACTGTAAGCTTACGTGACCAGCAAAGCCAGATGTGAATCTTCAGAACACTGACACATCGGTTCAGGAAATGCCAAAGGATAAAGGTTTATAAAAGTTGCATTTGTGAAACAGTCAGCTGTAATTTAGGAATATTTTTATTTTCATAATAAACTCACTTCTACCAGTGGAAAAGAATAGCTCTATTATGCTATGTATGACTCATGTATTATGGAATAGTAGTAATAAAACAAAGTAGGAAGCTCAGTTTAATTAAAAAATAAACAATTCCTTAATAAAAGACAATTCAGCTTCAGAGCTAAACAAGATTATGTTTATAGTAGGAAAAAGCTGAACTTAAATGTTCAAATTATCAAAAAATCTATATTAGATTACCTAATTTAGTACTGTAGTTCACAGGCAAGATCTTCAACATGAGTGTGGCTTAATGGCTTCCTAATACGAAACAAGCAGTAGTGCCTTGTGAAGTTTCTTCTGTCCCTGGAAAGCCTGGTTACAGACATTACCCAAAGTGGCAAATTATCTTCACTTTTTCATGGTGGAATAATTTTACTAATTTTAACTATCTTATACTGGATTTATAATGACTTATGATAGTTTGGAATAAATTCACTTACTCCCTGACAGGGAATAAATTCAGAGTATTCATCTCAACTGTAAGCACTCCTGATAAGAAGCAACTGACATCCCAAGACATTGCACTGGCCTAAGCCAAGAACTAGCAAGGAGAATACTCTGAACTATGAATGCTGGATGCACAAAGAAAGGTAAGATTTGGTTTGCTAAGAATTACAAAGTGAAAACAGAGAATCCCATATTTCCACTGTAAGTTTGACATTGTTCATACATAATGGTTCATGCCAGAGCTATTTCCTTCTCTCTCTCTCCCCAGAATAAGCTTATTGAAAAGGCTGTGGTATGAAACCTTTGCCAGCAATCTTTACCAGCAAGACTGACTTTCAGGAATCCTAGGTCCCAGAGGCCGGACTGAATGGATCTATCTTTGGTAGAAGAGGATTTGATCAAGGAATATTTAAGCAAACTGGAATTGCAAGTGCTAAGGGAGTTGACAAATATGATTGTGAGGACACTCTTTAAATCTTTGCTCAATTGTAACAACTGCAAGAAGAGCCTGAAGAATGGAGGAAAAGAAATGTCACTTGTATCTTCAGAAAGTGTAAGAAGGAAGACTCAAAGAACTATAGGCTAGTTAGCCACACCTCCATGGGAAGGTGATGGAATAGCTAATCCTGGAAAGTTCTTCTTGGAAAACAAAAGAGAAAGAATTCATCAAGAGTTGTCAGCATGGATTCATCAAGAAGTCATGTCTGACCAACCAGATAGTTTCTATAATGAAATCACAAGCCTGATGGATAAGAAGGGAGCAAGATACTCCTGGACTTCAGTGTCAACAAACATCTGAAGGGAGGGTGCAAAGTGGATGGAGACAGGCTCTTTTCAGTGGTGCCCTGTGCCAGAGAACAGGAAATGGGCACAAACTGGAACACAAAATGTTCCATCTACACATCAAGAATCACTTCATTACTGTTCCAGTGATGAAGCACTGGCACAGGTTGTCCAGAGAGGCTGCAGATTGTTCTCTTAAGCTGTCTTCAGAAGCCAACTGGATGTGGTGCTGGGCACTCTGCTCGGGGTGTCCCTACTTGAGCCAGGAGTTGTGCCAGATGTACACAACAGTTCCTGCCAACCTCAGTCACATCGTGATTCTGTGATATACATATATGTATCCAACATTAAGGGAGAAAAAAAAGCAGTATTAAATTATGAAAACATACTTTTTTAAGGTCCATTACTGCCTTTATTTTGTCTGGATTTGAGATATCCTAGTAGCTGTTTGTCTTGTTTTAAGAAAAAAAAATAATACAGAAAACTTTGAGAATTAAAGACAGAAAATCAATGAAAATTACTCCTTTAATGATTTTTATTTTTGTTCCGTTTTTGAATTATCGTGTAAATTCAGTTCTAGGCATAATAATTTTCTTTTTTTATAGAATCTAGTCTTCTATCCTCCACCTAGGAGATCTAAATTTATTTTACAATGATATATGTCCTCTGAAGTGACATTTAGAGCCCGATGAGCTAGATGAAAAGCAGAAAGTCTGTTCTTTAAGACTTTTTTTTTGTTTTTAACACTTAATTTTGGTCAAAATCAAGCAGAACAAGGGAATTTGTAATTTCCCAAACTTTGCGGACCTCAGAGAAACTGACTCTCTCATAAGCTAACAGGACACTGAGATTTTCACCTAGAAGCTACACCTTGAGTCTACAGAAAATCCAAAAAGACTGTTTTCCTTTCCAGCCTGTGTTCCTTGCAGCTCAGCCACAAGGCTGGGCATACGAAGTAGTAGGGATTCTGATAGTTATGTCTTGTTTTCAGACTGCCTCAACTCCCAAAATGTTTTCAACACAGTATTTTGGGTAATCAAATAAAGAAAACTGTTTCGAGTACTGTTAGATGGTCTTTAATATTATGCTTACATACTGATTACTTTGTAGGATGGTAGTTCTAGAAGAGCAAAATTTGTATCCCAGAACTGGCAATGAAAAGTATAGAAAACAAGAGAGGAGATTATCACCTGTACGTTTCATTTGTTGCACAAGTTACACTCTGCAAATGAAGTAAGGATGCAAACCTTGATTTCCTAATAAAAATTTGTCACTACAAAACATAATTTTAGCAGCTGCCTCTGCTCCAACATTCCCATAAAGCTCTAGAAAAATTACCACAATTTTAAGAGTAGTCCAATAATTTTACCTTCCTCATTGTCCCTGTATTTCTCAATTAAGACTACCTAATTATCAGTAGAATAGAGCTGGCAGAGCACAAAAATCAGCAGAATCTGGGCTCTGACCACAGCATGAACTCCACAGAGATAAAATCTTGACAAATTTTGAGCTAAAGCATCTCAGAGTAGACATCTAACTTTTACATATCTTAATATCACTTAGTATCACTTTAATCCTCTGTATGTAAAGTGAAAATAACAAAAGCAGCCATCTCACAGTTACAGTATGAAAATAAATCAATTGCCTATGGGCCACTGATATTGAAAGAATGGACATCACAGAGAAACACATGAGTAAATTAATAATTCTAACTTCAGCACAAGGTTGAACAGCATGCAGGAACCAAGATCTAGAACCACACAATATGTAAAACAAAGATACGTTGATAGAGCAGGGAAGGAGGTCTGCTCCAAAGTATTATGCATGAATCTACACCAAAATTGAAATGCAGAGACTCAACATGGCCAAACTATTATTGCTCATGACATCTTCATGCTTAAATTGCCTGATTTTATTAGTTCTTGATTTTTCTACATTTTTAAATACTTTTCTGTGTATAAGATATGCACATATACATATTCAAGTGCTAAGTATCTCACATCTCTTTTATTTCTTATCCAAAATAAATATAATGTCATTGTAGGAACTTCTCTTTGAAAACCATCACCAAAGTGCAATTAATATAGCTATGGTCCTACATTGCTTGAACGGTCTGTGTCCAAATTTTGAAAGGGAAAAGGAAGTAATAAATTCTGCTTGAACTTACCACAGGTTTTAATCGCACAGAACTCCCAGGGGGTGTTAGGGTCAAGAGTGTAGCACCATGGTCTCAGCTTGCCATCAGGATTGCGGCAGTAATTATCATCAAAGCCCTTGTCAGGATATCTGCAAACCACAACACAAAAAGTGTCAGGCAAGCCTTCCTGGCAGTAGTACACAGGTTTGTACAAGGTACATAAAGGACTGGCTTTAGCAGAGGAAAATAAGAGCCAGTTCCTATTAACCTCCGGTCTGATCCTGTGAGATGGATGCAAATAGTCTTTAACACTATTAGTAAGTTAATAACATAAAATCTCTTTCTAAGTGTGCAGCAAAATCAGGCCTCCACAGAGGGGCTTCCCTGCTGAGCTAATGCACAGGCCACCGGATGGGGTAACTCTGCTAATTGCTAAACTCTTGCTCTTTGTCTGTCAATCGATGACCAGACTCTAAAGCCACTCATTTTTTTGAAACAGCCCAATTAAGTGTGGATTATATAAACACTGCCTGGCAGACCGGACTCATTAAGAAAGCAGGTTCTTCAGTGCAACAGCCCTGGGTTCAGACTGGAATCTATTTTGAATAGCTCTGTTACTAATGATAGCTCCATTTTTGTAACAGAGCTTGTTCTAGGTCATGCCCTTATTTTGAGCATTGGGAGAAAAAAGGAGAAAAATAAGGAATTAACTTCCGTCTCAGTTTATCTCATTAAGATTTGAAACCATTCTGCCATTTAACTATTTCCATGTTCCTACTGCCATCATTGAACTGTCAGGAAGAGATTCGAGATACGGAGGTTCTTTTTGTATGCTTTGTATAAAAGTACTATACAGACATCTATAAACTTAAGGAGATTAATTCGTATTTTTTTTTCTCCCGTATATACAAATTGTCTTGGTTTTCCAGTTTTAAGGAAACATGTTTGTAAAAGAAACAAAAAGTAGATTTGCCCCTGAGGGAAACATGAAAAGATTGTAAGCGAACAAAGAACTTAACTACCTGGGAACCTGAACCCATTTACAACTGCAAGCAGATGTGTTTCACACAAGCATTGGAAGATATGATTTACAAGCATATGTTTTTGCCAAGATGTTTTTTCTATCAAACAATTATCCTAATATCAACTCATACATTTGCAACATGATCTCCCATTCTTTTGGTTAAAACAGTCTCCTTCATGTATGCAAGGGATGGGAACAGGATTCAAATAGAATAAAAAAAAAAAAGAAAAGAGAGAAACCTCACAGAAATGAAAAGTGAAGGGATTTTAGAATATGTTCATTTCAGACCTAGCAGCAGCACTTCCTTTTCTCCTAGGTAAAAGAATTTGCGAAGGAAAAGACATGCATCTAAGGATTTCAGAAGCAAAAAGTATAACTACAGCTATTGGACACCTGCTACATGCAGGGATGAATTTTCATGTTGGTATTGTATGTTCTCTGTAACGTAAACAGTCCACAGAACCAGAGTAAGTCCAGGAATGGCAAGGTCTCTGCAGTCATAGCTCCCTAAAGCCATTCAGAACAACAGGGTACATAAAGAATCTACTTTCTAGAAGACAAATATCATTCCTAGTATTGTATAGTATGTCAAAAATGTTATTTACTATTCTGAACTTAAGTATAGATGTAATAATTCTTCAAGGATAAATCTTTGACAATTTTTGTCAGACAGTGATGTCCAGATCTTTCAATCTACATGTCTATGTGTCTTATCTATGTGAACAGCAACCTTCCCAGTCTGCTTCTCCTCTCAACATTCTCAGGCCTGCCTTTGCCTAATATAAGATATAAGATAAACAATGAGGCTTCAAACTATTCCACTCAATTCCACAGTGAAGAATTCCCTGAGATCTTGTCCATTTGCTCTGCAGATTCTCCTACCCCACAGAATGCTTGGGTACAGATCTCTTACTTGGATCCAATTAAGAGTCCAAGGTTTCCAAAATCTTTCAGAACACTTGAAACATCAGTGTCTGTACTTTACTGCTCAAACTGAAATGAAGCATGAAGATACACATCTGATGTCAAAATCAAGACTTTTTCTCAGTTTCTCAGAAAAAAAAGAAAAAAAAAGGATGTTAGATGAAGATGTGCTTACTCTATATAGCAGATGCCAGTGTCTAGCTCTGCTGTTACTAAAGTAAAACTGAGTGTCTGAAACTCTTACTTTATCAACATTTCTTTTCACTTAACTCTTTGTCACCTTGTAAGACATACAGAACTAAAAAATTGATTATTTTATAATGCAAATTTTTATACCAGGGGTACAAATCAGAGTATTTTAACAAAAGAATATCTACAATTATTGAACTCCTATATTACACATAAATCCTACTTTTCTGCAATAATAGTATTTATTTCCACAACATAATTGCTTTGTAGAAGAATGAGTATAAGAAGAAATGCTGCTTCTCAATGCCCTTCAATGTCTCTCTAAGCTATTATCCTCAGTGATCTTTCTTTCATACTGAGGCATAAACCTCCCTCAGATGAGGGACCTGGAGCTACAGAAGACAATTCTGCATCCACTAAAGGTTAAAACTGGGTCATCCCTGAGTTGTTTCAGGGTATTCCTACTGCTAGCTTCAATCACTTCTAACAGATATTATCAGTTTTCTTCTGTTCTCTAAACTCTGACAGGAAAAATTCTAGAACAATTCACTTAGATGACAGAAAAGGGTGTGTATTCATTATTTTAATTAAATTAATTTAATTGAATGCCTCTCTAGAGATTGCTATATCATTTGCTCCAAACCTCCTCCCTTATTTTAAAAGCTACCATTATCCAAGTGTAATTGGCACTACCTTTAGTACCATTTCCTAAAGTTAATTAACAACAGTGTACTAGAAATGTCCTGGATGCTATTTATTACAGCTGTGAAAGCACTGATAGATGTTTCAGTTAATATGTATTGGTTTTTATTTAAAAGAATAATAATAAAACTACAGCTTGAAAATAATCAAGAACATGTTTACTATAAGAATTACAATTAGGAAGGTGATCATGACTGAGACTGCAGCTAGTCTGAAAAGTTAGTTTGTGAACAAAACAAAATCTGTGGAAAAAGAAAAAAATCCTTCAGGCAGTGAAGTTATTATTTTTTGTACCCAGAAGTTCTATAGATGTTTTGTTCCCAAGAAACAAAATTCCTTTTGTGACTTATGCTAGGGTATAAAGCATGTGCATGGCAAAACTCAGAAACAGATTATCTTCAGTCCCATACTGCTAATACAAAATATTAATTTAGCAGAAGTACAGGAGACTCTGCTAATTATACACACAACTGATCATTTTAGCCAAGAGGAAAAAGAGTTTATGTCTCAGAAACTCCAGAACTGTAGGTCCTTAATGTTTTGCTGAAAAATAAGACTTTCTGTGATCTACATTACTGTATTTCTGAGCATTAAAATCAGAATAAATGTAGTGGAACACTTCAGAATATATGAAAATATATCTTTTTTTTCTATATGAAGATTTCTGTCAGTGGAAGGGAATTTTTCTTGATATTACTAAAACATAAATCCATGTTGAAAGATGAACAGCTTTTTCAGGTAAAACGCAGTAGGCAAATACTTTGGTCAAATAAGATGGATCATAGAATCATCAGAATTTTTGGAGTTAGAAGGGTCCCTAGAAAGTCATATAGTCCACCTCTCCTGCAACACCTCCAGATAGATCATTTTGCTCAGAGCCCCCTGAATGCCTCCAAGAATGGGGCATCCACCACCTCTCTGGGCAGCCAGTTCCCATTCCTCACCACCCTTATTGTAAAAACTTCTTCCTTATATCCAAACTGAATCTCCCTTCTTTTAGTCTGAAACCCTTTCCCCTTGTCCTATCACTACAGAACCTGCTAGAGTCTGTCTCTTTCTTTCCTACAGCTCCCCTTTAGATGCTGAAAGGACATTCAGTTCTCCCCAGGGCCTTCCCTTCTACAGGCTGAACAGCTCCAGCTGTCTCTGTCCTCAAAGAATAGGCGTTCCATCCCTTGGATCATTTTTGTGGCCCTCCTCTGGATGTGCTCCAACAGGTCCACACCTCTCACATACTGGCAACTCCAGAGATGGATGTATTACTCTGGGTGAGGTCTTACCAGAACAGAGTAGAAGGGCAGGATCATTTATTTTGCTCTGCTTACCACACTTCTTTTGATGCAGCCCAGGATGGAGAGGGCATATTGCTGGCTTATGTTCAGCTTGCTATTATCCAATGCCCCCAAGTCCTTTTTGGCAGATACTTGAACTTGATTAGAACAGCTTTAAAAACATTCTATATTTCAAGGTATTGATCTTTGGGTAATGTTGCAAGTTTATATTCACAAAGCATGTTAACAACTCTTGTATTAAAAAGAAAAAAAAAAATCAAACTTATTTACTCCATAATATTTTAAGGTATTTTAAGCTGACTGAAGCTGCATAATGATATATCCAGAAACATTCACAGGTGAATTTTTTTACTGATGATGAAGCAAGGGAGGAAATTTTCATGAACTAATGTGACACATATAAGCCACTGCACTGTACAGAATTGGGATGTAGTCACTGCTGCACAAAACAGTCACTAGTCTTCATCCTGCATCTCCATCGTGACTGCAACAAACCTGCACACACCATGGGCAGATCTCCAAACAACTAAAACTGTCCAACTCCATTAATTTCAGCAAGCTAATACTTCTTTTCCCAGCTAGTTCCAGAATTTGTACAATTTTCAAATGAAAACCACACAGATTTGCATGGCAATGAGAAGGATGTTACCTCTCTGGACGAAATTTGTGTTTGTGTGGTCTCTGAAGGTCCCAGCGCTGACACTCCTTGCCTGACTCAGTATGATCCATTGGCCCTCTGTAACTCTCTCCATTGCAGGTCATGCATTCAACTAGAAACGAAAAATATAGTTTTCTCGTCATTTATTATGCTGGTGAATTACAGCATAAATATATATATATATATCCCTGCTGTTATAAATTGAAACCAACTTAGAGAGGTATAAAAATTGATATCTTTTAAGTCAGGGCTGGCTCCTTGGAATGGGAAATTTCATTCGGAATTGAATTGCATCTCTTTCTCAGATCTAATCCAGATGCCTGAATTTGGTACCACTTTATAGGACTCTCACAGTTTGGAAGAAGGTAGATGTGAGCTGCTATTTGTGTTCCTAGTTGCTTTTTAATCTTACCTATTACAGAGATTTGTTTGAATTCTGATTTTAGTCTGTAATGAAAGTGTTATGATTACTGACAGGGAGAGACACAGATAAGGAGAGCATTATTTGGAGGTGATATTTTCTATTGAAGTAGTATTCATAATCCTAAATCACTCTAAGTCATACAGCTCTGTAGAATAGCAGCACTAGTTTAGGTGCAGAATAATGCCTGAATTACAAATTTCAGGAGGTACAGTCTTTAAACTCATACCACTTTCAGCTATGTATAATATTGTTTCTTTTCAATACTAATTCTTTCTGGTAACTTAAGCAATTATACATTTTCAGTCGTGGTTTAGGAAAGCGGGAAGGTGGAGGGAGAGTGGGTAAAAGCTATAAAAAGGATTTGAAATTGCAATTAAACAAAATATGCTGCATAATTTGGAATGAAAATCTTAAAATATAACAAATTCATCCTAATCAACTGTAGACACATTTCTCAAGTGCCCCCTAATTAGACTAATTGTAATTAAGGAGCTCTTAGTAAATAATAGTTTATGCAACTATATATCTCATTCTTCAGTCAAAACATTCACTGCCAAAGTTTTGGTCCTGCAGTGAGCTCCAGGTCTTAACCCATTTGGAACTCCCTCAAATTGATCATTAAATGTCAGCCCTTAATAGGTTTTCAAACTACTTATAAATCATTCTCTTCCTCTCTCCATTCCCTTTTATTCCCCCTGCACTGTGCATCTATTGCACATAACATATCAGCAGGAAAATTGAAGGCATCCTATCCTGAGAATTTAAATGACTTGATTGACTAGAAGTGAATTGACTGATTAGCAAGATGTAAGAGCTTGGTTTGGAAGTTAACAGAACATAAAAGTCAGATGTGATGAGGCACATCAATTCAATTTCAGATTCTGAGACTTGAAAGTGAAATGTGACTGGCTTTCCTAAATGTTTTCCTAATTTATGTAATTCAGTTGAAAAGCAAAACATGTTTTTACTTTAAGGATTTGTCATGTAATTCACTACTTACATATTTTCATCAAAAAGATGAAAAGTTGATTTTACAGTAGATAAATCAGAAGTTCTAGTGAAATTGTTAATGGATTCACTCTATTGGACAACGAAATAAGAGATATGTTTATGCAATCAGCACAACTGCATTGTTCTAAATTCTCTATGACCTGAGTAAGAGCTAGTGATCCTGAAAGCTTATTCAAGATCTTTTCCTCAAACTAGTTTTCGTGCAGCAGCATTCATTCTAGCTAAGAAGTCGCCTTTCCTTACTGCAAAGTCCATAGGTGAGTATTAGAGAAGGTAATGGAAGTTCTGTGTACCTGCTCTGTGTACAAAAAAGATACATTTTGGCATGAGCCCCCCCTTACCTTCAGAGCAGAGGGGGATGTCGCAGACTTCATGGCGCATCTCTGGGCTGGTGGTGAAACACCATGGCCCTCCCTCTTCCCCTCGGGGGTTTCGGCAGTAGTTTTCCCGCAGGTCTTTACCCCGATAGCTCGAAGGCAAAAAGCTAGTTTTAAAATGACAATCATTACAGCATCAGAGCATGCAAATTTCAGTGTTAATCATACTATTTTTATAAACAGTTAGAAACAATCACATTTCTGCTTCCTTCTCCCTCTCCAACCTGCCTACACAAATGCACACATCCAAAAATCTATCTGTCCATACACAAACGCACATCTTCAGTCAGTATTACTCAACCAATGGCCTGTGTCTGGGACAATTTTTCTAGTCTGTAGCCTGCCCTAGCAAGTTTATTCCTATTCCTCAGGCATCTTGAGCCATTTATTTGGCTCTAGAAGAAGGATAAGGAGGGTAAATTTATTACAAGAATGGAAGTAAGATCCATTGGCATGTAAGACCTGCTGTTCAGGTACTCTGTGCACACATGCAGCAGGCTCAGCGCAGCTTGGTGCACACCTACACCATAAAGACCACAGAGAAGTCCCATACCTGGTCAGGCAGTAGCTAGAATTGAGCACCAAGTGAACATGGCTGAGCAATGAGTGCATCACACCATGCCAAGATACTTTCACTAACTGAAACCACGCCTGCTTTTCGTTCCAGTACCAGAAATGCCCCAAATCCCTCTTTCAATGTCTTGCCGCATGTTTTGACACAAGTCCCACTGACATCACCATAGGATCTGCTAAATAAAGACCCACTTGTCAGTGGGTCAAACTGGGTCATTTAAGAGCTACCTCATGAACAAAAACTTTTCTCACTCTTTCTTTGTGTTTTCTTCTTTTGGTGTAAAGGCCTATTACATAACAATAGCATTATTCCATTACATTAGAGGTTTTCAGGGCAACCTTAAGCACTTTGTTTTTTTGAAGGGGTTGAATAGAAATTTGCGCTGATACTGTATTTTTGTCCTGACAGATATTTTCAGTATGATACCTTCCTATTATTGCCCAGTCCAACAAATATGAACTCTCCAGGGTCAAGGTTTTGTCTTCTTGACTGTCTGTAAAATTATGTGATCAAGACACACAAAAAAGCTAACTCCATGGTAAGGAGCCCAACCTAAGAGCTCATCACTGCACAGTCTGCACACTGCAGACAAACCCAGTGCTCCTTCACTGACAGATTCATTGCAGTGTTGCTTAAACACCAGCTAAATTCTATAGTTTAAAAAAACCAACCACCATATTCAATTCAGAATTACACTTAATTGCATGAACATTTCTTTTTTTTTTTTTTTTTTTTTTTTGGTTAATTGAAAAGTTGTGAAAAATAAATTCTGGATCAGAAAAAAACTTGTAATTTAGCTTAATAGTTAATAATTTAATTTCTGTGATTTCTAACATTTATTCCACTTTTTCTTCAATACATTTAAAATGGGAACATTACAAATAAAGTACACTTTTTATACTGAAAATGCCCTTTTTAATGAATTTTTTTTTCTTTTATTTTTTGGCTTCTTTTATATTATTTTTATTCACTAAGGGAATTCAAGAGTATCTATATTTTTGAAGAAAGAAATGCTTTAAAATTTAATCTAACTTACTCTGAATAAATGCAGGTACTTGAGCTCAGGAATCTGAGCAGAGCACGGGGGACAGCCTTTATACACAAACACTGATTTAGTTTATAAACAAAAGCAAATGAGAAATATATCGTCTGTTGTCCCTGGCAAATGCCATGTTATGAATGAATAAGAAAATATATAAAAGCAGACATTTTAATCATGTTTTATTCTAGTTAATGTAATCTTTGAATTAACTGAGGTGGAAAATACCTCCGTTAAAGACACTGTGGTTCTAGCCTAGGCAATGTGGAAGTAGTACTTAAAAGTGCTTTTATCATTTTTGCTGCTGGAAGAGAATGATTTCTCTGTCCTAACTGCTACTTATTAAACTGTTGCTTCTATTTTCCCTCTGTAGTCTTGCAACTCTCAAAAAACTTTAATTAAGGACAATCCTGAACAACTTTTTGATGGTGTGTTACAACCTGTGTAGGTTTTCATGTGATATGTCAATGTAGGTTAGAAAAAAAATATTTAATCTTGCTTCTGGAAAAGTTTTCAGCTTAAAAAATGACGAACATAAGAAAATACTGGCATCTCAAATTATGTCAGATCTACCGTTAAAACATAAAAAAAATTGTGAAAGGATAGCATTAAAAAGTCAGAATGGGTCACATAGACAACTGGCTTCAACAGGTATGGAAGCAATATTCTTGAAAAAGGAAGAGATGAAGCTTAGCGCTCACCCAGAATTATACAATGGAGCCACTCTTAAATTTGTATATTGGTGAAGTTCAACTGCATTAGCCAAGGAAAAAGAAAACAGAGCCAGAAGATGAGGCCAACAAGAGTAATAGTAAAAGCAGATTCAACCACAACTAAAGTAGCTGGAAACTAGCAAAAAGTCTGTGAAGTACTGGTCCAGTCTCAGACCTTTTCTCTTTGACTCGTTTTATACTGGGTTTAGCCAATTTTATAATGGATTTAGCCATTTAGGTGATAAATGCTTAAGAAACAAAAAAAATTGAGAGAGAGTTTTGTAATCTGTGCTAGGATAGGAACTAAAATAATCTGATCCTGATTTCAATGAGGAGTCTTTGGGTGTTACTGGAACAAAAAATAATTAAACGCATTATTAGTTAAACTTAAACACAAGTTTAAAGCTTGAAGCTATTTCAAATTTTGCATGAAAGATCAAGAAAAAAAATCAGTAAATTATATTTCTTCCTTGAATATGAAAAAAAGAAAAAGATTTATTTTCTAACTGGCAGTTTGTGATAATCAGTTGTTGAGAAAAACTGACCTAAAAATCTAAGCCTTTCATAATAATAAGTTCCAAACACACCACTACTGTCAGCTTCTTCCCATCTCCCTCATGTCTCTGATGATGAAATCATATTTTCTGATGTTGAAAAACAAAATTAGCAAGCAGCCACCTCATTTATCCAGTGACCTTTTAAAAATTAAACTTATTGCACAAGAGAGGAGAAAAGTCATTCTCATAAAATTCATCACAGAAGAGTGGCTCTCCAATTCTACTATATAGAGTCATGTTTGCTATGTATTAAAATGTAATTTGGTGACATATTTCTTTATTTTATTACATAGTCACAAGTATATTATATAAAATTAATGCTTATCCCTGCTTATTCCATGATTACTGAGAATTGTTTCACTTCTAAAAGATGAATATTGTGTACCTCAAAGTGTTGAGTCTCGAGAGGTCATTGCCGTGTGGGCTGATGGCATTTATCATATGTTCACAATTAAGCATGGTCTGGTCCAACACTGAAAATCAGACACATTACCATCTATATTGTAAGCAATCAAGTCCAGTCAAGTTCAAGCCTGAGGCTCAGCTCTGTGACACATTATAAGAGGAGAGATCCCAAGTATCCTTCGCCTTTTAAAGTTGTTCCAAGTTCTCGTCTTGCACTCTAGATAGATTTGGTCAGGACAGGACTGAGCAGCACAGAGCCCAGTTCCTCATTAGCAGTCTCCAGCTTGGCTCTTGCTAAGCAAAGTGCTGATGTTGGAAGAAGAGATCAAAAGTCAGCAATGTGAATGGGAAACTATCGGGTGAGAGAAAACTTTTTTTTTTTTGCCTCTGAAGGGTTTATCATCTAAATGGTTGTAACCCAAATGTAAAGAGTCAAACAGAAATGGTCAAAGAGTATACAAGTGCCTAAGTTTTTTTTTTTTCTTTTTTGCTAGTTTCCAGCAATTTTTGCTGTGGTTCCATCTGCTTTTATCATTACTCTTGCTGGCATCCGTTTTTTTGTTTTCTTCTCTTTTCTTTACCTAATGTAGTTGGAATGGGGCTATTCTCAGAATGTAAAATCTGTAGTCAGTTCCTCGCTATACCAGATCTTAAACTCAAAAGTTTAACTGATCAGTCTTTAGTTACTGCTTGTGCGATATGAAGGAAAGGATTTAAATCATCTGCTCAGTGTTTTCATGTATTTATTGCCTGGTCTGAGTGCTTTATGGAGTTTAATATATTCTGCAAATAGAACAGAATAAACAGTAACTATGCAAAATGTGGTAACAATAATTATATACTGATCAAATAGGTGGGCTGATATTCTTACCATCCTTCATTTCCTATGATGTATTTTTTTAAATGACCCATTTCCTAGGAGTCCATTGAAAACAGTGATAAACTTCCAGACTCTGGGCTGAAGTAAAGCAGCTGTTTTGCTACTGCCAGAAGCTAAAAGATCAAAAGGAAATAAACAGCTGAAAAACCCAATGCAGGAGAGGAGGAGATCCAGACATACAGGCTGGTATTGGAGGGAACTCTTTGGAGAAAGTTTAAGAAGGTTTTTTTTTTTTCTGGAACCTGGAGAATGGCATCTCTCGGGGAAGACTACTCCTAAGAGATTTTGTTGTTTAAGGTCAGTGTTCTCATAAATTCTTTGTCTGCTAATAAGTCAAGCTTTGCTTTGTGGAATCTGTCAGAGCACTACTCCCACTGTCTCTGCTCCTGAACTCTTACCTGTGCTCATGGGGGATCATTGAATTCCAGGCCTGACACTGAATACCACTTTTGGTAATAGATATTGTTCCTTTGTACTCAGCTCCTTTTCCAATTATACAGTTTCTGACGTAGTCTATTGAAAGCAAAGGAAACAAAATTAGGACTTTCATTAAACACTTTACCAGTGTCTCTAAAAATAGTTCTTCATCATCTTTCACATAAAAAGAATACATTTTTAATACATTTTAGAGGCATCATTATTCAAAACATACTTTTGTTGTCCATATACATTCTTGTCTCTTTTATTATTTTAAAAAATTTGTGAACACTATCTTGACAAAGGACGTTACTGAAAATATTATCAAAGTGTCTGACTGACAAAAATCCATAACTTGGGACTTAACATCTCCACTCATTAATTAGGAAAATAAAAGCAATAACAATTTAATAGCAATTCAATAATTTTAAGTCATACAACTGGGATTCTAAGTAGAAAGATGATGTAGACTACTACGTGGAATATCAGGCAAATACATAGGTTGGAAAACAGCATGAACAAGTATGCAAACATCACCACCCTTGCATAACAGAAAAAAAAAACAGAAAGAAATGAGGAAAAAAAAGTTATTTGCAAGCAAAGCTGTAAGATGTTCAGAATGCATATAAGCACCTTATGCCCAGAGTACATCTACAGCCAAAAAGTCACTGACTGACCTCAGCTTTTATCCCCCACCCTTAGTTGGAAAAATAAAATAAATAAATAAGTCAGTTACCCTTCTTTTCAAACAGATCAAACGCATGGTCTTGCTTCTTTCTCACACCATTTGTCAAGCTGTTGAAGGATAACCAATGGCACCGTTTTGTAACTCTGTCATAAGCAAAGGCCCTGCAAAGAAAATCTGGATGAGAAAAAAATCTCTGTGTGGTTTATAATAATGACACATGGCTTGCCAAGGAGCATGCAATGACTGCAATGACATCAGATTTATTTTTACTGGGAAAGTCAGAGAAACAGCCCAAATTACTATTTAAACCCACAACTGTGTTGACAAGAACAAAGAAACAAAGAAATTAAATTGATGTGGCCATTACATTAAATACTAGCTTGGTTGTTCACACTAATCTAAGAGTTCCCTTGTTGTTAAAGGTCTTTGTTTTAAAAGTGAGATAAATGTGACTGAGACAGCATTTGTGTCCCTAGTTGCATTGCTTTCTGGGAAGGAAAAAAAAAAAAAAAGTAAATAAAAGGAAGATTAAAACATCTTTGGTTTTCTTAAAATATGCCTGTGAAAGAGTTAACTATGTCACACTAACAGCACATTAATAGCATGAGGAAAATTCAAGCACAAGATCTCTTTCTTGCCCAGAACAACAGAGCTATTTGAAAACAAGATTATTTTTTATTTTTATAAATAATCTGAACTGTGATAGTGTACCAAACTTTGTCCTTGCTTTGCTTCATTTTTTTTCTCTTATTTTTAACTGTCTTCAAGGATAGAGTACAAAGCGTGCTGAATTGAGCAGAATTGGGGGTCAGGGAGGAGGGGCAAAAAAAACAAAAACAAAAAAACCTGAACAATAATCAGAGCAGTAAGACCACTTTTTGCCAATATTATTTTTTATTTTTTATCAATATAAAGAGTTTTTCTCTCAACAGTATTTTGAAAGGTGTTTTCTTAACTGTAGGCAAAATATTTTAAAGGCTTTTAGAGGATTATCTGGAGGAGGAAACATTTATTTCAATTAACAATCAAAAAAGAAAAAGAAATAAAAGAACTAAAGAATTTTTTTCCCCTAATTTTCCAGTAGGAAAAAAAAAATCACTCTCATGATACTATAATCTATAAACCACAATACAGTTTTTGTACTAGCCATCAGTAATCCCAAATATTCTCAGCTATTTTGTTCTGATTTGAGAAGGCATTTTAACACTATCTGATAGTATGCAAAAGACACATGGATTCTTACACTTTATCCTTACTTTGCCTGTGCACTGCAACTCCAACTTATAGCTCTTGATTTCCTTGTAATTCTCCTCTTGCCACACAAGTTTTTCTGTGTGAGATCTTGCTGGCTTTAGTTTAAAATATTACAAGATCCTATCCAACCTCCCCTCTTTCAAACATCCTCTTCATTATCTTTTCCATCACCAAACAGATTTTTCATCCAACTGCTCTCTCTACACTGTTGACTCCAAATGTTTCCAACCTGCTAACCTTCATCCTTCTGCCTTTGTTCAGCCTTCTGTTCTCTTCTGGCTAGTTCTCAAATTTGAGCATATCCAAGTGCCTCCAACTCCATCTTCACAAAAATAACCTTGACCTTTCCTGCCTTTCCGATTACATTCTCCATTCCCCTCCTCCCTTTTAAAGTGGGAATGCAGAATGCACTGTTTACAAACATTTCTTTCATTTTTTGCTTTCGGTTGCCTTTTGGTTTCCTTCCAGCTTGGCTTCATCTATTTCTGCACATGAAAGTTCCTACCACACTTTTCTTGGACACAAATCCTGAGGATTTTTACAGTTCTGAAGTCAACATATTTAGTCAAATTCTCGGACTTTCTTCTATTGATACTATCGATCACAATTTTTATGTTGCTGTACGTACTGAGATAATCAGTAAACTTTCTGACCAGATACTGGAGTCTTGTGGTCTAGAATGCAATCTCTTGCTGTCTAAATGTGAAATATAAATACAAACCAGAAGGTAAGAGGATAACAGTGTATAAGACTACTGTATCTTTGTAAGTAAGGAAGTGACAAAACAAGTGCAATTATTTAAGTGATTGAGAACTACTGTTTGGATCAGTACTATCATTAGAATCAAGCCATGAAAAATGTCAATAAATGCAGGTATATAAAATCAAATACATAAAAAGTAATTTTATGTCTTTTTTTTTTTTTTTTTTTTTTTTTTTTTTTTATGTTCCCACAGATACCAGTAAACTAGTTGATTTTTATTTGATTTGACAACAAATTTCACCTTGTAATATCCATATACTGGTAAGAAGTTAAAGAATGGCTATCCTAAGAATGAAATGGAAACATTAATAATTACTAGTTCCTTTAAATGAGAACATATGTCAAATATGTGTTTACAGTAGCATCAAAGAACCATGCACACTATAACAGGACTCATCTGGTACCAAATGGAAATCCAAATAATGTTCCCAGTTACAGAGAATCTCTCTTTCTGCATAGTGACAGCCCAGAGTAATCAACTACATTTCTGTTGCTAGCTTTGCTGCTGAACAAGTGCAAGGAAAATTGTGAAATTCAGAGCATGAGCAGTCAGATCTATAATTATTTTTTATCTTCAGTTCAAAAGAGCTATTGACTGATTGCAGTACTGCTATCTGTGAGTACTATTCTTCCAAGCTCTGTTCCCAAGGTCCCTCGTGGTTTCTCTTTATTCTTTTATTGACTGATTATGGCAGAATTTGCCCCTAAATGAATCTGTCAGGCAGTAGCAGGGACTGACTGTCCCAATAGAAAAAAATCTTCAAAAATGAGAAACTAATGGAAAAGCGGAGATGTTCTGGATTATTATTCATATGAAGTAGTATTGCTGAATATATTAACCTACTTATTTTTTTCAGAAAAAATAAATGTACTAGTCAGAGCAGCTGCAACTACAAAATGTTTCAAACAACTTCTTTGAGCAGATGTTGGAATATAGAATTGTTGTTTGCATGGCATCATTCAGCATTTTTTATACTGTGAAATCTAATTTTACAATACTTCTTGTTGCTGAACATCAGAACTTAAGGATCTCTTGTTCACTGAGTACAACCTGATCCACTTGGCAATGGTATCAGAGGAAGGTCTGCCAATAGGGAAAAGAGTCAGATGCACCATGTGAAAAATATTAGTGCCTGGAAAATATTTTTTTAACAAAAAATTGTAAACTCTGCTTATTTTTTACATATGTAAATAGGCAGTCTGAAACGATATAAAATAGATCTCACAGCATTGGAAGTAAAGGCTTGAAGAAGAATCAGAAAGCTTTCATTATCAGTTTGATCTAGCTTCAATTTTAGTGAGAGTACATTTTCTTATATTTTAAGATAAAGCTGACATTTAGCCCAGTGCTCACTAGTACAGAAGCCATTCATTCTCTGCAAGATTCTCCTGTGTTCATGTTATTTGTTTATTGGTAATGGTCTAGTCTAAAAGAGGCCAAGGGGACAATTCAAGTCTAATGCGTAAAAAAAGTAACAGTGATATGTTCCAAAATATAGTAGAGAATATGTACTAGGCAGATAAGCAATCAGCTGTGTTATGTGTTTGTAAGAGACAGCAGATGCTGTAGAATAGCAAGCATGTATTTGTAATGACTATGTAGCCGAGAAGGTTTGATTCCATTGTATCAGGTTCGTAGTACTTGCCAGTGAAGTTTAGCAGCGCATGTATCTGTGCTCCATGTGTGAAGTTCCCATTGACTTCAGTGGGAGTAATGTGTAAGGAATGAAGACAGAATATGGTCTGAAGCGGTGCTGAAGTACTGCAGCTGTGATGTGTGACAATATCCATTTTATAAGAGATATAAAAAGCCCAGAAATGTTCACTCAGTGCTACAGTGCAGCACAAGTATTCCACAACTTAACATGAGTACATTTTTTCAGCAATATTGTGGAAAGGATCACAGATTGAACAAGCTAAGACAACTCAGATAGATAAATCTTCAGAAAGGGCTGATACTCTCTGGGCAGGTAGAACAACACCGATTTTTTTTTTTTTTTAAGTGCAACTTTTAAGTTGTCCTCAGTACAAGCCATAGCTGGTGAAAATTACAGTAAGATGTTCAGCCAAAGAGTATTATGTAAGAAGCTGTTAGGAAAAATGTTATAGCAATAGAGATACATTACTTACTTGCAAGTGAATGAAAGGCCTTTGTTCCTGCTGCATCTCTTGGCACACTGCTCAGTGGTATTTAACAGCTTGGTTTTAACTTCCAGTGTTTTGTTTACTTTGATGAGCATCAACTCGCCTGTTTTTTTATAGTCATGAAGAGGATTTCTCCTTCTTCCTTTACCTTCTAAGAAAGAAGCAAGGAAGAAAAACAACAACAACAACAAAAAACCAGTGTAAAGAAGAGTCCCAAGGTTACAGACGGCATTAGACGTTTATTAAGGAATTATGGCTGTACTGGTACTTAAAGCATAGTGAAATTTACAAAACTAAGGTGCAAGTAGATACATGAGAAAAATTGATTATTTTAAGTGATCTCCATTCTTAAAAGCTGGTGTGGTAGGAAAAACAGAAAAACTCATTTCAAATTTAGGATTGAATGACAGGAAAGTTTTTCATCTGAATATTTTTTTCAGAAGCCCTGAGATGTGTCTGTTCCAGCTCTTGAAAACTCTATCATGTAAATAATTCCATGAAAAACTGAAGTGACAAAGGTCTTTCTTTGATGGATAGAGTGGAATTAAAATCAGAATGAGATGGATGTAAATCTGAACCTGATAAGCTGTTTTAAAACAGAAAACTTTTTAATCACAAGTTCATAACAGATTTTGAGCCTAGAAGTAACACAAAATAGTCACTTGTGTCATTTGTTATTCCAGCGAAGATTCACTGTATTGTGTTGGATTTAGAAGTCAATGAAAGAGAATTATTAGCTTACATTAAAGGAGGGGAGACAGAAGCCAGAGTGTGTAAATACTCCACACTTCAGAAGGATTTCTACAGAAAGATCTGTTTCTGTATCTCTGTTGAAAGACCCAAGAAAAGGTGTTTAATATGCAGTAGAGAAGATTGTCTAGAGAAGTTTGGCTAAAGTGCAAGAGGAAAAGTCTTTGTACTTTACAAGAAAGAAAAACACAGATTTTCTATAAATGTTCTAAAAAAGTATACATTTTCTATGTATGTATATGTTTGTTTTTCTCATACAAAGCAGTTTGCTTCTATAGGCTTCTCCATCATCAGTGAAGGTAGATGAGTATCTCTGGGGGAAGTTTCTCATTATTGTAAGTTACATGAGTAACTCAGGAAGGATAAATTGCCCTTTTGATCTGTTTCTTCTATTTCTCCGTTTTCACCCAAAGATCCAAGATGATCCTTTTAAATTAGATAGTTAATTCAGGAAAGAGAAAGAGAGAGAAAGAGAAAGAGAAAGAGAAAGAGAAAGAGAAAGAGAAAGAGAAAGAGAAAGAGAAAGAGAAAGAGAAAGAGAAAGAGAAAGAGAAAGAGAAAGAGAAAGAGAAAGAGAAAGAGAAAGAGAAAGAGAAAGAGAAAGAGGAAGGAAGGAAGGAAGGAAGGAAGGAAGGAAGGAAGGAAGGAAGGAAGGAAGGAAGGAAGGAAGGAAGGAAGGAAGGAAGGAAGGAAGGAAGGAAGGAAGGAAGGAAGGAAGGAAGGAAGGAAGGAAGGAAGGAAGGAAGGAAGGAAGGAAGGAAGGAAGGAAGGAAGGAAAAAAGAATGAATTCCTTAATTAAAGACGTATGTAATACTATTTTTCATAACATTTTTCCATGTAACCATTTTCACATCTGTCCTTCTATTACTTTCTCCAAAGGATCAGCCACAATGACAGCAAACAAATTTTCAGGACTAATGTATTAAATTTTGCCAGAGTTTTGCCAATGTATGAATCCTCACCATAGCACTCTGCTATCCTGAATAGGTAATTTCTTATACAGGTAAAACGTGCACATAGGTAGTAAATTTTCAGTTGGTATACTCTGCACAGAATTTCAGAATAACTCCATAAACTGTAAAGCTCCAATAGCTGAGGTCCCTGTGACTCTAAGTTACTGACAGCTGCATATACCTAAAGCTGAGGAAGCAGAAGTGTTTCCTTCACAGAACTCCCATTCTGATTGCTAAGGGATCACATTTTTACTGGATTCAGTTAAATCGTACCTCTCAGTGGTGAGTTAGCCCTAAGACACCTAAAAATAGAACAGATATTTAAAGTAGATTAATCAAGGTTCAGTTATTAAGAGAGAAAGTAAGAGAGAAAGAGAAGATCAAAGTAAAATAATACCACAGCTGTAATGTATCTATAAAAAAATTCTTCATCCATTCTACTCCTCTTTTAGAACTGCTGAAGGTGAGCAATGCTATTCCCCTGCACCTAATAGCTTATAATTTTAATTCCAAGCACAAGTATTTTCAGAAAATAAATTATTAATTTCCCTTCAAATGATAGAATCCTAGAAGTTCTCTGGCCAGAAAGGACTTAAAATAGATCTAGTTCCAAGACCCTTGCCATGGCCTGGGTTGCCTCCTGTTAGATCAGACTGCTCAGGCCAACGCAGACCTTCAGAAATGGGGCATTCACAACTTCTCTGTACAACCCGCTTCAGTGCCTCTTATTTTTATAGGAAGAAGTTTTTGTTGAAAAGTTCAAATGTTAACAGTTTTGGTACTGTGTCTGGGATCCATGTCAGTTATTGTAAGCATTTTCAGCTTTGAATTTGCACAGCACATATATATCCCAAATGAGTCATAATGCTTTGAGAACTGTTATGATAGGACTCTGACTTAAAGTATTAGCATCATTACTGGAAACTATTTTGTCTGCACTACTTACTTGTATTTTTTATTATTATTTTTTTTTTTTTACTGTACCTATGGAAGAGCCAAAGTGCTGTAATAAGAATTGCATCTGTTCTTTAAGACAACCACAGAAAAACAAGTCTACCATTAAGCTTTTGTGGTGAATGTTTCAATCTATTTTCTTATAAGATGTTGTTATATTGTCTCAGCCAAGATTTTTATGTCCAGTGGAGGTAAGAATCTGTACAGAAATATCAAAGTATTTTCTTTTAGTTTCTGATGCTAACATTTTCCATCTACTGATAAGTGTCATTATCTTTATTCCCTATGATAACAGCTTCTCAAACTCACCAGCTAGAATGCAAAAATAAGAACATCATCCAAAAAAACACAAGAAATGCTGTTCTACTTGAAAAACATGGTTCACAGTAAAGCTTTTTTATTTTCCCTGAGCAGTTGTCCAAAGAGGATTATGGGTTTGATCTTGCATTTAGCAATTCATAACAGCCTGATTTACTTCAGCTTTCAAACAACATTCTATGACTTTGCCTATAATCCAAAAGGCGAAGTGCCAAATACATGGTGTGACTTTGTTAGAACCATCTGAATAATGCAAAGCATTAATTTTACAACTCTAACAGCAACAACAAAAAGAAAAAATAGTATTTATTGGTTCAAACCAGGTGCTTTAATTCTTAAGATCTCAAATAGAATAGTGTCTGATAAATGTTCTACATTAAAGTCTACTGTGCAATATTATCTATATAGTTCTTCTAATTTGTGATGGACATTTATTTCAGTTTCTTAAACTTTCATTAATCATTAGTTTGTGGGCCATGCCTTCTGATGCTTCTTGTGTTTGTATTTATATTAGTAAAGAAGTCTGACATTCCACTTAAATTTGAAAATAATAGCAGCTAATTCAAGCATAAAAGAATGTACTCAAATACAAATCACCTTTTTTTTCCTCAGCAGAAACAACCCCTAACTGAATATATTCCTTTGGCTGACTCAAAGTATAACTGAAAAACATGAGGGCAGTGCCTCTTTCTTCCTCTTAACATGATAGAAACCATGGTCAGACAGAAAAAAAAAGAGTTCAGCCAGGGCACAGGGAAATGGAAACTACCATAGTGACTCTAGTAGGATGCTGCAGTGGGTGAGTATGTTGTCATCTCATTTAGGATCCTCATAGTTTTCTCACTAGAACATTTACCACTATCCAAAAGTGTGTAAAGTATTCACTTTAAAATAAATATTTCTCACAATGAAAGACATGTTGCTGTAAGCTACAAGAAAAAACCTTAGGTTCTCTTACTACCTTTTCTATATGAAGTTTCTGTATAGTGTCCTGAGATACAAAGTATTAAATGAGTTTACCCAAATTATATCACATCTGGAGGTAAATATTTCAAGAAATACCTTGTCTTGGAGTAGTTTCAGACTACGCCAAATAAGTAAACAGAGATAAAGAAAATTATCATTTTGCAGAATTACTTAGAAGACTCACTAGGTGGTTCTCACACCTGTATTCTACAACCTACTTAACCATTATGACTGTACTAGTGGGAAAATTACAGCAGAATCATATTCTGTATCTCTTTTGAATCTGTTTCCCACACCAAAAAGAGATTTGTGCTCAAAATATCACCATACCACTCAGTCACTCAGTCCTGAAACTACATGAATAAGTTTGACACCTCAGTTGAAAATGTTACACCCAGTAGAAGATACTAAGTCTGATAGTAAGCTATAACAGTCAGGAAATTTAGTTTGAATTTAATTTCAGGTCACTTAGTGCTCAAATACTTTAGCAACTCAAGTATCAGACTCTAAGATTTTAGTCTGACCACAAAAAGTATTTGTTTTCCCAATCATTGTTTCACAGTAAAAAGCTATTATCACCTAAATTATACCAATGTTGTGGCAATCAAGAGCATATAGGACACCAAAAGGCCTAAAGATCACTTTTGCACATCATAATGAGATCATAATACTACTTGTATTGTCTACAGGAAAAATTTACTGTTAAATTATCTGACGTTATCTACTTCAATGGTAATCATTTTCTCCTTCCTCTACCAGTCCAACTTTTTAAAATGTATACTTAGGCTTAGGAGTTATAGTCTTACTGAGCACTGGAACATTCTACTGTCTCCCTTGAAAAATCTTCATTTTTATGGACACGTCATAGACAACACAAGGCTTTTATTAATCAAGTCTGGTGATGTATTCAACATGTCAGTTTTCAGGGTTTCCAAGTCTCATTCTAATCTGTGCAATAGTTCATGCTTTATTAAAGAACCACATCATGGAGACTTGTAATAATGTGAGAAGTCTCATTCCTTTCTTTCTACCTTTGCATCCCACTTCACTAACCTAACTAAGAATAAAAACATAATGCCTCTGAATTTTCCATGAGAAGATAAACTTAAATTCAAGGTTTATGTTTTAATCAAGACTGTTAATGAAATCTTGTTTATGAAAGGAGTTTTATTTCATTATTTTTCTTGTTTACACTTGCAGAGCTGGATTATATCTTTCAGAACTTCAGCAATTTCCCAAGTGGTTATTTGTTTTGTTGTGTTAAACTTTCAACTGGCTAGGATAATGAAAGATGTTTTCTTCTATTACGATAGCTACTGATGTAAGTAAGTTGGATGAAGATCTTCATGTGGTAGATGGAAAAAGATGTTTACGATTTTTAGTTATGAAGAAAATAACATCCCCATAGCAGTACCACTAGTCATTATTCATGTTGGATGTTCGTTGGATGTCAGAAATAAACTAAATTTTTGAGGAAAAAAAAAATCAAGAAAAGGAAGATACCTTAGTGTATAAATTTCAGGTATCGATTGCAATCCTTCCAAATAGCACAACAAATGCAAAATAAGATGCCACTGGGGAGAAAAATAGCAAAGAGGGTATTTGTCCACATACTGTGTATAAAACTCAGAAAAATTTAAAACATATTTGAGTGAAATGTTTTTAAAAGTGTTGTTTCAGATATATAGAAGAGATATATTCCCTTTCTGTAGCATCAGCAGGCATTTTAGACTGATATCATTATTTTTTGTATCATATTTGTAATGAAATGACCTTGAATAGTTAAAAGATGGAATAATTAGGATATTCAATTATTTTTTAAATAACAGATAATCAAGTCAAATTAGCTATTTTTTTTTAAAGAACAATCATCATTGCAAGCCAAAGTAAACAGAATTTACAGAATTTTTCAATTGAGACAGGGAAAAAAAAAGAAATATGATAACTGAATTTTATGTGAAATTTGTGAAGGGAAGATGCTGTTGGAACTTGGGGCAGGGGCAGAAATCAGAAATTTATCATCATATGAAAGACCTTCAGGAAAAAGGCATAAAAAGCTTAACTTCATCTGAAATAAAAGGAAGACACAGTGTTCAACACAGTAAATGTCTCCATTTTTTTTTAGGAAACTTATACTTAAAAAAACAACAAGGTTATGCCCAAGAAAATGTATTCATAACTGTGTATCTGAAAGGGGGGGAAGAAAGAAACGAGCAAATTTTAGAACTTGGTAAAGTATACAAAGCCAATTATGCAAAACGATGGATTATCTCACTATCACAAATGCTTTTTTGAAAGAGATATCAAAGCTAAACCTTATCTCAGTGAAAACAGTGAAAATAAATATTAATAAAAACAAATTAAAAATAAAATAAAAAACAAGCCTTAATTATATGCATAGAAGTGCACTTGGTAATCCTTGTGTAGAAGCAAAGATCACTGAGTAGAGTTTGCAGTAAAACAAGAGTTCTCAGCAAAGTTGGACTGAATAATAGCATGTAAATGTGGTGAGCTCTTTAACTTCTTTACAAAATATGATTTGTGAAATATTTTGAATTAAATTCAGCAATGTATCTTCAGGATAATGCTTTTCAAAGGATATAAAGCAACAAGGGTAAATTGTGTATTGACACAGGCCCCAGTACAATACAGTAAATGTACTGATTTCATTAAGAGAAAATGAACTTGAAAGTAGGTGTCACAAGATGGCTTCAGATATGATATGCTCACAGTGATTCACTGTATAAAAGCATGGCCACTGTAAAAATTGAAAAAAAAAATGGTGGACGTTGATATCAAAATCATTTACTGGGTCATGAAATACTTGCTATCTATGAGAATAGTTAGGAAGCAGTTTTTTAAACAAATTCACTCAAGACAGTTTATTCTCTTAAGTCTAGAATTAGTCAATTAGATAACGTGAATTAATACTTATAATTTTAACTTACTTTTAACTTAGTTTCAACTTGCTTTCATTTATTTTGACTTCTCCTTATGCATGTTTCAGTATCAGAAATGTCCAATTTCCTGGCTAGAATGCAAAAAGTGAACATCTTTTCCAAATGACTTGTCATTTGGAAGGAAGGAAGGAATAGAAGGGAAAGAATGAAAGAGAGATAGAGGCAGAAAGGAAGCAAAAAAGAAAGAAAGAGAGGAAGAAAAAGCAAGCAAGCAAGCAAGCAAGCAAGAGAAAGGAAGGATGGAAAAAAAATGCAAGAAACAAGGAAAAAAGAAAGAAAGAATGAAAGAAGGAAAGAAAGAAGGAAAGAAAGACATAAAATGAACAACTGAAACAATTCTGAAATGTGCCCAAGAAAATAACTTTTTATATTGAATAGATTTAGAAGCCAGATTAAGTTTAATGTGGTTATTTATATAAAACAATAATTTGGCATGAAAAAGTTTATAAACCATACCCATAAGAACTGAAGTAAGCTATACAGATGGAATGTCACCAAAATAAAACCAGCTGTCCAAGAAGTCATCTCTTGCTTATCACAATTGAATAGTTTCTCAGAAAGGTGTCTGGAGGATCATGTAATTATTCTTAACTTCCGAAATTTATTTTCTTGGCAAAAGAGCCATCACAGAAAAAAAAAAAAAAAAAATCTGCAATTTTTAGAAAGCAGTTTGCAATATATAATATAGGGATAATTTTTTCCTTATTTTTATATTGGCTTTCAGTCTAGTTGTTAAGCAGATTCAGGAAATGCAAAGAATATATTTCTTTTTGGCTTTATGTTGCTCTCAGTCACACGCCCACACACACATACACACCCATGCACATATATCCCTCATTAGCAGCTGCAAAGATTGTCAATTTCTTTGGAATCCAACTTCAAGTTTTTGCTAAGTCCATTCTTTGTAACTCTCCTATAGTCAGCATGAAAACACAAGAAACAAAGGATAACGCTAACAACTGATAGCATGTTCTATAATTGGATGGTAGATGCAAAAGGACAGCTCTTTCTCTTCCAGGAAAAGGTTATCTGCACAGCAGGATGCTGAGACCCATTGGCAGAAACAAACGGTCTGCAGTTTGTACTCTGACTTGCTGTATCTAACCTCTGGCTAAATTACAGAGAACTTTTTCCCTTGTAGGATTTTTCTTCCTATGCATCTGCACAAGAATTAAATCCCTTCTATTTTGCATTGCATTCCACAATCTTTACAAATATGTGACGCTTTTTTCCAAGGCACCCTGAGCATTATGTGCTCCATTTGCAATGGGGTCTCAGCCACAACTTAGTGAGTCTGGGTTTGGAGGAGGGAATAAAAAGAAAAGCACAGACAGGACAGTGATTTAGGCAAAACAAAGACGGACTGGCATGAGGAGTGACAAGAGCCTTGCTACATGTTGTATACATAAAAAATGTGCTGCTGGCCAAAGCAAGGAGTCATAGAAAGAGTTGGAGCTGATGGGAGATGGATGGAGCAGCCAGTCCCACACTGTGCCAGCAGCACTGAGGACTGCCAGGCATGGCCAGGCACATCAGGCAGCACATGGGTGGAGGCCCACAATTCATTTAGCTCCATCTCCTGTAGCTAGATTTTGCCAGAACATCTGACTAATCTGGAGCATGTTCCTAGCTCTCCTTCACTGCAACACTGCTTTACGTGTGGGTACTAATCACATACAGGAATAGTTCTACTATTCTCTAATGGGACTGCCAAAGAAACGCATGGAAAAGAGATGAGGGAAAATTAATCCTCACCCCTTCACAATGCTTTGTAGCTGCCCTAATTTCTTACTGCAATGAACAAACTTTGCTCACATCTGGAGGATGCCAATTCTACTATTCCAGCTTTCCAAGCAAGTGTGGAAATCAATTCTTTCTCATCTCTATGCTTCCTTGTAGCCTCTACCCTTCTACTCCCACCTCAAGACTGATGGGAGAAAGTGAAATTCCGGTACTCATTCATGACATACAATTGCAAGAAGTTCAGGGCAATTCTCCCCTCCCTACATAAAGCTTTTACCCATCAAGAGGCCCAGTTATCCTGCTTTCAAATCTCCTTAGAAAAGTTTGAAATGCTTAAGTGGCAAACTAATGTTCAGTGTAAAGATCCAAAAGGGAGATATTATGCTCTCTGAGGGAGTCTGTGAATTTCCCTTCCAACCCTGGCCTCAGTTGAAGTATTACAATAATGACAGATGAACTCCTCCAATAAGAGGCTTTCCTTTCTTGACTTCAGTGCACGATTTTCCAGAGTTTTATGCAACATTTTAATCTCATGTCTTTCAACTCTAAGTTCGCCTGCTAGGTTGCTTATGAAAATGGCATTAATAGAAACAGAAAATCTGTTAAGCAGGGTAAGAGCGTATTACACGCGAGAGCAAAACAAGCAACCCCTGGCACTGAGCACCAAAAGGATTCCATTAAACAGAAGGAATACAGTCTTCCAACTGGCAGAGTAGCATTTTGCTCTGTTGACAGTATATAGAATAATGACTATCTACAGCTGGGGTGGGGAAGTATAAATCACATTAAACTTTAAAATACACGTAGCTAAGCAGACCACAGGAATACACAACTTTCAGATGTTGATTATTGGTATGGGATTTTTTGAAGCAAAAGTTATTTATAGGAACTAAGTGCAACTCCCACATCTTCATTATAAACTTTTCAAATGATCTGAACTACAGAAAATGCTGAGAAATAATGGTAAGGAAACACTCAGATGCCAGTCTTTTGCAGAAAAATATCTTTAATTTAGATTAATCTTTAGCATTCATTCTTCTGCAACATACAATCCAGTTTCATTACATATCTAGCCTCAGTTTCACTAGATTAACGTTATTAAAGAAATAGTAAGAAAACTGAATATTAAGAATGAGCGAGGAAGAAAATTCTAATAAAAGTTATTAGCTTCAGATTAATTTATTTCTGCAAGTGATAGAAACATTGTCTTCATACAGAATTTAGGACACTGTAGCCAAACCTAAAAGATCCAGTCACAGAGTAAAGAAGACTCATTATTCGGTAAATTTAAACTCAACTTTGATAGAACATTAGTAGAAAAATGTATGGGAATGCATTAGCAAAATATTTCTTATACATATATTTGATTATTTTCATCACTTAGCTTTTTCATATATAAAAATAATAAATACATAGAGATATATTAATCTTTCTTGAAAACCTTTCAGTAAAAATAATCCAAAACCATTCCCCCCTCCTTTCATTGTAAAAATCCTGGAACATTTGTTGAGGATCATCTCTTTTTACAAACCAAGGTAACTGCAATGGCAGTGTGTGGTAAGATTCATCTTTCTTGTCCATAACACAAACAATAGGATTGATTAATATTAAGGTAGGTGGGGAAGGAAAGTCAAGGAAGGTAGTGTTGCCAAGAAACTGTCACTATGAAAGTTGGCCAGAAAACAAGTTATACTACAAGAAAAATTCTGAAGTTTAGGAAATCTAATTTCCTTTCACATCAGGATGAACCATACACTAAACTGAAGAATCCATTGGTTAGGATGTAGCCATAATCATCAGTCTACTGATGCTCATAGTATCAATCTCTCAATCTCTTCCATTAGAATATTAGATTGAATTTAGGAAAGTACAGATCTGACTACTGGCAGGCAGAAAAAGGACTCTTTCAAGGAAAGTGTCCTAGTCATCAAGGGATTAAGCACAATCTAGCTTCTTATGAACCTGGCTATACACCAGTTTCTGTCTAGTTGGTCAGATGAAGTAACATGAGTTCTGACTTTTTTCAAGCTCATCAGTTGATGAGTTTCTATCCCAGGTGGGAACTGCTCACCATCATTTTGTACTCCAAGCTATTGTAAATGTTTCTTGATGCAAATTTCTTTCATTTGATATGAGGGAGCTAGGCCAAAGAAATTTTCTTTCTAAAAGGAAAAGTTTTGATGGGTCAGCATTTTCCAGTTAAAAAAAAAAAGCAAAAAAAAAAAAAACAAAAAAAACACCACAATATTTCCTCAGAAAATTCCTAACTAGCTCTAGTCATCAAATTTTCTGAAAGGTCACATGTCCATAGAATGGAAATTGCAATGTATGTGGAAAAGGAGTTCAGAAAAATGTAGTACTGTAGTGGTTATATCTCCGTTTCACCTGCTTCCAGTGCCTATGAAAACAATCAGCACTGAGCAGACTGAACACAAAAGCTCTCATGAGGTGTTCAGCACCTGACAGAACTGCACTCTTACTATAGGGGAAAAACGACATGTCTATTGCACATGATTTTACCCATTGATTTTACGCATTTTTTTGCACACTCAGATAACAAACTATTCCACTTTAAAATACTATTAAAAAATATGTATGTATATATATATATATTTTTTTTTTACTAGAAAATCTAATCGTATCTTAGAAGCCATTGACATCACTTGCCATACCCTCTGCTTGGTGCGCTCAAGCCTTGCCCCTGAACCCAGACACTGTGTGTGCCTGCTCTCGCTCTGCTTTCTCCTGGCAGATCCTTTCCCTGAATTCTGGCTGCCTTTTGTTTCTGTCTGTGTAAAGGTCTGACCCTAACAATGTTGGTGGAAGGAAGGAAGGAAAGGTTTGTAGAAACCTTTGCAAACTTTTTTCCTCAAGCGTCTCCCCAGAGGGCCAATAGAAACACAGAGTTAGCTCTCCAGATATCCAGTCCAAGGGGGACACTTCAGGAAAGAAATTCAGCTAAAGAGCTTCCAGCACTTGATTACTTATTGTTTGTCCCTTCCCCCCTCACTCACCCCCCCTCCGCTCCCGGATTTCATCGGGAACGTCTAATGAAATTACAAGTACTTCAGTCTGGAAATAGCACGTTTGTGCTGCTGAACTCTAGCAAGGGCTTTCCCTTTCAGCAGCATACTATCTTATGCTTTGGGTATTCCTCGTCAATTTATTTAAATTAACATTTATCTTAGCACTCGGAAATTATAGGCAGATGTTTCCTCATACCCTGATTATAGGCAACGATGAAACATCCTCCTCCCGCTCTCCGATCTCTCTGTCCTGAGAGACTCCCGAGTGCCCCTCACTGGGAGGGGAGGTGATGGAAGCAGCAACACTTCTACACCACCCAGTTTGTCCCCTCCGAGCACAGGTTGTCCCGAGACGACCCGGGATGGGCACCGGCACCCAGAACCTCACCCCGAGCCGCACCCGGTGCTGGTGCAGCTAAGGTAGAGCTGATGGGCGCAGGGTAGAGAGAGGGAGAGAGGGGAGCGATGCAGCTGTGAGCTGGGGAGGGGTGGGGGATGTCGCTAGAGAAGTGATAGAAGAACTAACCTGCCGCAGGGATGGAGATGGGAGGCAGCAGCAGCTGATGGAGCAGCAAGGCTGGCAGGAGTTGGGTAGCCCACATGGTGCTGGCGGCCCCCCCCGGCGGCTGGCGGGGAGGAGATGGCTCCTCGGAAGGACCCTGTGCACAGCCGGTCACTAAAGGAGTCAGAGCAAGCCGAGCTGCTTTTTATTGCGATGATCTAAGTTTGTTGTGTGATTAACTGGAAAGATCTGGGTCCCAACTCCCTCTTACGGTAAGAAACTGTTCAACAACATATCCTCTCTGCCTCCTCTCCCCCTCCCCTCCCCGGGAGCTGCCTCCCCTCCCGCCCCGCAGACGGCCCAAGGCAGAGGGTTCCCACCGCTGCCTGCCTCCCTCCTTCCTCGCTCCTCCCCCCACCGCGTCCCTCCCGCAGTCCCTCCCGGAGTTCAGGGCCAGTACAGGACGAGCCAGGTCCCCCACTGCTGTCCCAGGGTCCTTGCCTGCTGGTGCATAGTCCCTCAGACCTTCACCTTTCTCCATCCTGGCCCGCAGCCCTTTTGCTCTCTCACCTGCAGCCAGAACAAATCTTTCCCTTCTTCTAGACATCTCCCCTTGTGACCTCTCCCTTTCTCCACCTGCCCCTTCACCCTGTTCAAAGGCAGCATAGAATCATAGATCGTCTTAGGTTGAGAGGAATCTTAAAGATCATCCAGTCCCAAACCTCCAACCACAGGCAGGGCTCCAGCCAACCTGGCTTTGAATACCTCCAGGGATGGGGCATCCATATCTTCTCCAGGCCATGTGTGCCAGTGCCTAAGCACCCACTGAGTAAAAAATTTTGTCCACGTATCTAATCTAAATATCCCTTCTTTTAGTTTAAAATCATTCCCCCTTCTCCTATCACTATCTGCCCACGTAAAAAGTTTGTCTCCCTCCTGATTTAAGACTGGAAGGCCACATTGAGGTCTCCCCTGAGCTTTCTCCATACTGAACAAGCCCAGCTCCCTCAACCTTTATTCACAGGAGAAGTGTTCCAGCCTTCTGATCATCTGCATGGTCCTCCTTTGGACCCACTCCAACATCTCTGCATTCCTCCAGCACTGGGGCCCCAGGCTGGACACAGTACTCCAAGTGGTGCCTCACAAGGGCAGAGCAGAGGGAGACAGTCAATTTCTTCACTCTGTTGGCCACCCTTCATTTAATGCAGCCCATGATACAGTTAGCCTTCCATGCTGCAAGTGCACACTGCTGTCAAGCACACTTGTGTCAAGCTTTTCATCTGCCAGTGTCACCGATGGCTGTTCCAGCAGGCCTCCTCCTGCCCCAGTGTCAGGGACAAAGGAAGACCATTTACCAATTGGGAAACTCACCTTTCTTCCTGTGACTCCCCTTGGCCATTGGCCTGGCCTTTCCATCACCCTCTTTGGCCATCTGACAAGTGCCACTTCCCCAAAATTGTGGCAACTCAGGAGAATCTAAAGGTCAAGTATCAGCTGTCTGGTGCTGTTCTGTGGAGGCTAACCTCAGTCCATAGCAAGACTTGTCCTTCCTTCCATCACAGACAAAATGACTGCAATTCTTCTATTGCACTTCATTTTAACTTCATGGAAGCAATGGCACTGGTGTTTGTTTAAAGTCACGAGGCTGGCCTTCCGACATGTGGGTGTACAAAAATAAACACTTCAGGAAAAGTTTTGCCTTAATTTAAACCATTTCTTTATCCCATGCACCCACCTACTGTCTATAGCTCAAGCATGTAAAAACAGAGGCAGCAGGAAAATGTTCCTCTCAATTTTCCACAAATAAATCAGAGCCTTGCATGTGGACCCTTGCCATATGGGACATAAATGGGTCCCCTCCAAACAGTATTCCCTTGCTCAGATTTACTACCCAAACTGCTGATAAGCAGCTTTTCTTAACAGTGGGGAAGTTTTTGAAGTAAAAAAGAAAAAATAAAAATAAAAAAAAAAATATGTGGCATTCAGTTTTTTCATTATTCCCCAAAAATACATATATGAGTACATATATGTATATATATGTGCTTTTATATCTATGTATGTACATTTATATGTATGTATGCATATATTTATATTCATACTTCTTTCACCCTATTTATGCCCAGTGGAAAAACAAAAATTTCCATTTTGGGAATTGCTGTCTTGGTAAGAAAAAGAAAGGGAACACTAAGGAGTTGAGAGAGTCTGTGAAGAAAATATTTTGAGCATTTGGTGTTACAAGAAAAACGTATCTATGTGAAAAAAAAAAACCAAAAAACCAAAACCTTTCTGAAATGTGAAGAATGAAAATTATTTCTAGAGGATTGTTTTTGTTTTGTTTTGTTTTGTTTTTTCCTAGAGGCTGTTCTTGGTTTTCTCCAGAAAAATAATACTTTTTTTTTCTGGAGTCTCTTAGAGATGCAGAACCTGAGAATATAGAAGTTGTATTCCCAGTTCCATTGACCTTATGTGGAATCCTTGTCCACTGCAAATAATAGAATATGAATATCTCAGTTTTTGTTTTCCTTCTTGTGCTTTAAGATGGACATAAATATAAACAGTAAGCAAGAATAAAAAAGTCACAGCACCACGCTGAGCCCAAAATATCCACATTCTGTTAACCAAATGTATTTGACTTGTCCATGCATGTGATGAGTGACCTTTTTTGTGTAAAGCACAGAATCATGCACCATTAAAATCAAGTAGATTTTTTGCCACTGACTTCCCTAAGGGGGACTGTTTGGCCTGTAGTCAAACTTCTCCTGAACTGGAGGAGGGTTTCTGCTGTGTCTCATGAAGACCTGGAAGCTCCCTAATGGATAAAATATTTATCTGCATGGATTCCTGTTATCAATACACAGTCCTGTATACTGCCTGAGAGTTAAAGCCACAGGCATAGATATTTTTGCCTTAGTCCTGATTCTTTGTTTGTCCAGTTTTGGGGACCTGCTGGAGGACACCTGTACCTTTTATATAATCCTTACGCATTTTCCTTTAGTGAAAAGTAGTGTATTCAGAGTGGAAGACCAGAGAATGAAGAGAGATTAGAAAGGAAGAAATCCTATAGGTGCTATAATCATATGCTACATTCATCAGTCAACACAAAGGTTTGCATATAGATCTGGGAATTGAAAATGCTCTTTGGTCCTGCTACATATACAGCAAAATGTAGAATAATCCTTTTTCTGTGTCTTCTTGCCCTGTGCATTTTACAACCGAAACATATTTTAGTTCAGCTCAATGAAATTTTACCTTGAAATGAAATTCAGTATGAAAAAATCTGCAAATATCATATTTCATTCTTAGCTTTTCTAAACTGAATTCCATGTCAGGACTTAGCTTGCACATAGAGAAACTAAAAAACTAAATAGTGTAACCAAAGTTATAGGTTTTATGTGAGAATATTCTGTTATGTGTCATGGTTATATCTAAAAAAAAATCTAACTGTATCTAAAAATAAAAGAGTTACTGTATATTTTACCAAAGATATATTGGCTCTGGATTGCCTACATTAATAAAAAGTTTGAAAAAGCTTTATTTTGGTTGGAAAAGTAAGCAGACATGACCAAATACATAGAAATTGCTATTTTTATGTTTTGTTTTCTGACCATAACCACAGTTGGATCTGTTTTTCAGATGTAACTTGCTACTCAGAAATGCTAGATATTCACAGTTTTGGCAGGAATCTTCACACACAAGGAATAGTACCAAGTCTAAGTTAGCTTTAAAGAAACGCTTTTCTAAATGAACCAGTGTCTGTCCTGTGAATCACCTACTGTGTTCAAAATAAACCTTTCTACTTTGAAACAATTTCTATGCTAAGGTTCCATTGAATAATAAGACTGACAAAATAAGCGAGTGTGCATAGTAATTTTTCAGTGCTGAGCTGATTGATGAAAAAGATTCAAGCTACTTGAGGAGCATAAATTAAAAAAATTATGCTTCATTTTATAAGCAGAATTTAACCCTGCTGAGGCACCTGAGGCAGAGACCAACTAGTCTCATGGCACCTTCCAGCTCAAGCCTCCAGATTTCTTCAGGCAGGTTAAAAAGAAAAAGAAAAAAAAAAAAAAAGGAAAAAAAAAGAAAAAAAAAAAAAGAGTAAATGGGGAGAAAGATGAAAATTGAAAGGAAAAAGGAGAAGAGGATAACAAAATCCCAGCACAGGGATTACTATGTGTAGTTGAATGTTGAAGCTCAGCTGCCCCCTGAGTCCAACATTTTAGATTCAGCCAAAAGAATTTGCATGTCATCATAGTAAATGCTGCAGATCTGAATTGCTGGTCCCAGTAGGCAAATTCACCCCCCTAGTGAAGTGCTTACACCCCCATGCAGTGAAGCGGGAGGGTTTGGCATCTCAGATGAGGCTTCTTGCTGATGATTACCCACCAGGGAAACTCCAGGATGATGACAAGAGCTACACCTCCCTCTGGGATTTAGGCACTAATCTACATGGCATTCACAGATAAAATCCCATGTGGATTTAGTAGTCTAAACTATCCAGCTTTAAAAAGCTTCTTTTTCCTCCAGCTTGTGTCCAAGTTTATAAACAAAAATTAGTCAGATACTATTACCTGGCATTATAGGCACAAGGTTTGGCTGGAACCTTTACAGATGCATTTTAAAAGCGGGCTTTTGTAAACAGCCTTCACACCTCAACTGAGCACTTTCATGGTGCAAACCATGAAAAATCATGTAAGATATATGTAAAAATGTCTAGGTTATCACATTATACACAAATATGTGCTCCTAGGGTATGAAATGTATAGTTTTGAAGTTGCTGAGGTTAAAAAGGAACATCAGCAATGAAGTGACCTGGTTTTGTTTGTTTCTGTATGTTCCTTTCACATATGTTCATAATATTCCAACATATATAATTTATAACTGCCCACATTCAAACTCTCAGGCACTCAGGTCTGAATCCTAAACCTTAGTCAGGTAATCCAGTATCCATTCCTGCACTCATTTAGTAGCATAAATATTTTATGGCTTTCCTGTGTAAATCTCACTGTAACTGTTCTTTACATATATTTTATATGCTGATTAAGGATAGATAAGATGCCTCATAAAACAGCTTCTAAGTTGCACTGTGAAAAACATGTAAGCCATTTATGGCAGTGTGCCAAACAGCAGCTGATCCTTCTAGATTAGTTTATACTACTAATAACTACTTTCAGTATTCTGGAAAAACAAAGCAAAACAAAAATGCCTGTGTATAAGTATATATATATTATGTATACCAAGTTGATTTTAGTAGGAACTATCTGATCAAATTTTATCAGATAAAAATTAGATATTTTAACACCAAAATGCTTTACATATGTAGACCTTAGTCCTTCAAGCTATTTTCATGAAATGATGATTCTTTTCAGAAAAATTCCCTATATATCCAAGGGAAGATTCTTGTAATGTGCTGTATTGTGGTTAAATATTCTTAGAATCTGATCTTTCTACTCTGGAATTCAAAAAAACCCACCTTCACTCTATTCGTAAGAAATGTTCTATGTATGTACTCAGAGTATATGGATTAGGAATGTTACCATTTCTGTTTATTTTTTGTTTGTTTATCTGTTTGTTTCCAAATTGATCAGTTTCTGCAGTGCCAAAAATTCGGTAACGGGTTAAATGCCATTGGCAGTTCTAATGTACTTTGCCTATATTAATCAAGGCCTAATGTTCCTCAAAACCTTTACAATAGATTTTTTTGTTGTTGTTTAAGAATGTAAGAAAAAAATTAACCTCTTTTTGACCTTTTTTTTTTTCAGCTAAAACAAAGTTGTGGTACTGGCTGCTGGAAAAACAAACAGAAGCTGAATACATTCATTATGAGGCAACAACCCCAGAAGCCCTTAATTTACATACCATAGTTACTGAGTTACTTCTCAGAGGATAGTAATTCTCCATATTATTTAACTCTTCAAGTATGTTTGCGTGGGTGTTCTCCGTAAATGTTCATTTTTTAGCAAATAAAGAAGTGTTTTTTCATGCTTATTAGAAGATACGTTCTCCATGACAGAGTGATCTCAAAATCAAGTATTTGGTCCAGTTCACTGGTTTATAGACCTCCATTTTTCTGCCTTGTTCTCCATTTTCCCAGATGTTGTCCTTCATTTTCTTTTTTTTTTTTGATTCACCAACCCTTCTTTCCTTTATGTAAATTACAAAGATTAATTACCATCAAAGGAAACTAGTAAGTAAAATTTATTTTCACTGTTATAGTTGGAGAGGCTTGAAAATATCAAGTCTAAAATATTAATCTAAGATAATCTCCAATCTACTGCTTTTTCTGCCATTATTATTGTTGCTGTTCTGTCTGAGCTAAGGTGGGAAAATGTGTGATTTTGGTAATATAGTAATGCTCACTCTGAAATGTATATAGTATGTATATGTATGTATACATAATACAGGCCCCCTCAACTATTTTGTGAGTCGTTGAAAACCAAATATGTATTTAAGTAAAAAACAAAACATAGCATAGCTATCTGATTAATTTTGTTTTCATTATCTGGCATGAACCATAAAATGGAGGAGGTCTGTTTTTGTTTTGTTTTGTTTTGTTTTTTCCTAAGATCTTCTTATGTTTTAAATCCCAATCAGGAAAAAAGTTGTAGATTTTCAGTAATTTTTCTTACTATCAGAATAAAACATTTTTCAAATATTTTATATCAAGACATTTTTACTTACAAATCTAAAACAATTAAAAAATGAAATCAAACATGCATGCAAACAAACAAATGTGTTACATAATATTAATATTTTCATTCATGATTAAGAACATTAATATCCCAGGCTGGTATACATTCTGCATTTTGAAAATTTGTTTTCAATATATTTAGAGAAACGTTAATTTGGACTTTGACTCTGAATTATATATTATGGAATGATTTCAACAATTCAAAATACAGGAATGTTGGTCCTTTTAATTCCAGAGATTGAAGCCTTCCAATACTTTCTTGTCAAGGGTAAATTCTCTAGGATTTCATATCAAAGAGGAGAACTTCTACCTACGGTGCTGTTAAAGATTATAAGAAGAAACCTAAATGGAGCTTCATCAGTTTCCCTGCAGTCTCTCAGACACGAGAGCACATTAATAGCAAGTTGGAGAAGACACAAACAACAAAAAAGAACTAACAATTGATGGCTGTAAAGCTCTGTTTTTAAGGTTTGTGACCCCAGTGACAGAAAGCTTGCCAAAACATCAGAAAAGATGTTATCAGAGGAGGAATCTCAAGAACAAGCTTTAGGTACTTTATTTGAATCAAAGTCTCCTTGTTTGGGATATAAGATTTGTAATGCAGCTTCTGGAAAATAGTCAAGTAATCAAAAGAGACATTTGGCTGCAGAATCACGATATGGACTCTCAGAGGAAGACTAGATCAAACTTAAATTTCTTGGTTGCATTCATTTCTTTATATACTAAAGAGAAACTTCAGCACAGTTTTGTCCCTTAGATCATCAGCCACTGGTATTGCTGAGAATACTGGAATGTCATTGGTAATAACATGACTCATCTGCACTGGCTATGACAGTGATGCATATGCACTTTTTCTCTATTCTATTTTTCTATCTATTTCTATGAAGCATTTGATCCTCACTTTTCACAGAGTTTATTAATTTTTTTTTTTTCTAATAGGTGAAATCTGAGCATGGATGATTAGCCTTCAGCTATACATTTGACAGAAGTGATAAACGATGGAGCAAATTCTTGCCTTACAACATTCTCCTGCCAGGTTTTCACTTTGATATGAAATTCTGCAACAAAAGTAAGATTAAAGCATAATTTAGAAGTCTGTGATCTGAAATTACAATTCTAAAGCTCTCCGGTTGTTTACATGCATCAACTTTGCTCTTCTTTCCCAAAACTGTGATCCCATTCCTCATGTCCAAAATTATCAGTTAATAAAGAATAAGTTTTTACTTAGGAACAGTTCTGCTAAGCAAGAGGTATGATGATTTATTTCAATATTTTTGATCAGATTCCTAAAAATTCTCTTTGTAAAAAAGTCAAATTCATATTAACAAACATAAGGCAACAAATGTGTTTATAATAGTAGCACAGAAAATAATATGGAAAACTATTATTATTTTTTTTCTGCTGAGTACCTACATTATTTCTTATTTTGTATTATTTTTGGAAGTTATTTTGAAGTCTTTCTTAAAATAGCAATGTATACAGAATAATTGAGTTGAATTGAGTTGAAGGACAAGTCTGTGTAGACTAGAATTTTATCTGACAGTAATCCATGAAGGACGTCTATGGAAAAGTATAAACGCAGAACAAGTTTGCAGTGATGCTTCCTTCAGCTGTTTTCCAGCCTACATACATTTCTGATCATCTAATTTTTCGTGCTTCAAAATTAACGACCTTTGTGCTGCTTTATGACTTTCTTCTCTTTTTATCTGCTTATCATAGTTTCAGAGTAAGTATTGCTCAGCCAAATAAAAAAATAAGAGCTAAATTCCTTGGACAAAGAATTTTCAATTATACAGTTTTGTGAGTTACTTTTGAAGCCTGATGCAAAAAAAAAAAAAAAAAAAAAAAAAAAAATCACATAAAAAGCCTGGTAAATGATAGCCCTTTCATACTCTATGGAATGGTAAGTGCTTCCTACTACAGTTTGTTACCATTCCTTAAGAGATAATTAAGCAAGCAAGTGAACAAATAAATCCCTGCCATTTAGTTGATTTTTGTGCAAACACTTTAACAACTTTTGAATAAGAAAAAGGAACCATCTCTTCTGAAAATGCATAAATTTCCATGCCACCTATCTGATTAACTATTTTTACCATTCCTATGTGTTCTTTTGATTATTCCTAGTAAATCAAACAACGTGGTTTCACTTCACATATTAAAGCTCAATGATACTCAATGATTGTCTTTATTTATGTCTGAGATTATTTTATACACGTCCTTCAGTTATGGAAGCACTTCAAATAAATCACTGAGGATGTGATTGAGCATCCACAGAAATTAGAGGGCTGTGTCACTCAGCTTGAAATGAACAACATTTAAACTATTTTTCTTACAGTTTGTCTGGGGAAAAATAATAATAATGAATAAATGACATTTATTTTCCAAAAGTAAAATAGCAAACACACTATATACTATCAGCCTGTACTATATCAAGAATATCTGTTACAGTTCCATTGAAAAGTCTGGTATAGTATGCTGATGTGATATCTGGAAATAATCTTCCAATTTTTAACAAAAGGTATAACTGACCAATATTTTGTGTGCTGTATATCACATTTTAAAAAACACTGAGCACTATTCACTCTGGTAAACCACTTACATGATTCATTGCTGGTAACTGACAGTGTATATGGAATATATTTCCCTCCCTCCCTCTCTCCCTCAGAATTGCAGTTTCCTTATACTGAAAATCATAGAATCGTAGAATGGCTTAGGTTAGAGGGGATGTTAAAGATCATCTAGTTCCAACCTACCTGCCATGGGCAGGGTTGTTACCTACTGGATCAGACTGCCAGGATGCCATCCAGTTTGGCCTTGAATGTCTCCCTGGACGGGGCAACGACAACCTCTCTAGGCAACCTGTTCCAGAACCTCAGCACCCTCTGAGGAAAAAGTTTCTTCCTAAAATCTTAATCTATATCTCCCCTCTTTTAGTTTAAGTCATTTCCCTCTTTTTCTATCACTACCAAACCTCTTCTGCTTGTAAGCTCCTTTCAGCTACTGGAAGACTGCAATGAGGTCTCCCTGGAGCCTTCTCCAAGCCAAACAAACCCAACTTCTTGAACTTTTCTTCATAGGAGAGATGCTTCTTTGATTGTCTTTGTAGCCCTCCTGTGGACCCACTCCAACAGCTTTACATCCTTTCTGTGCTGGGGTCCCCAGGCTTTGATGCAGCGTTTTGTAGCTGAGAATTTGCTCTACCAAACTGAATTATTGTATTTTTTGTATGTGTTGTAGTTTCCATGGAAAGAAATAGGAGGCATTAATTTAAGAGCAACCTATGGATTTCTAGAGCTAGAAATAGAAGTGCCATGGCATTCCTGCATTTTTTTTTCAGACAATTTTCGTAGATTAAATTAAAGCTATTTGGCACAGCACCTCCCTAGTACAGATCTATCTCTTCAGAAGCCGAAGACTGTGCCTCAGAATTCTCCTATTCTGTTATGTAAATGTCACATCATGATTAGAAGTAGCTAAGAGAATATATATAATTTAGATATCATGCAAAATTTCTGTAAGTAGCACAGGCAGCCAAATCTGGGTTATTGATTCCTTTTATGGGACTAGTTTCCTAAATCTAAAAAATGTACAGTCTTTGCCTTTTATATGCCTTATTAAAATTAGTACTGCTGACTACAACAGAGAGAGTTCCAAACTGGAGATTTGAAACACTCATATGATTGAAAAGTTATTCTGAATGCATTAAATTTTCAGAACGTCAGTAAAGAAATCATCTATTGGAAACATGTATAGTGTACATATACATTGCATCAATCTATTAACACAAGTTACAACATTAATTAAAAAATGACTGGGAATTTGCGGGTCATGTGTTTTAAAATCAGAATGACAACAAAAAATGAAACTGAAGAAAAAGTACATTACAGAAGTCTCTTTATTCTATTTTTAAAGAGCTCTGAAATTATAATTTGAAGTTTTTGACAAATATCAGAATTTAAAATGACATTTTCCAGTTTGAAGAATTTTCTAGATATTTTAACTGAAAGCCAGAATTAATGTGTAACAGAAAAAAAATAGAATTAAAATAGAGTGAATCGTTTTGATTATTGCAATTTAATACATTTTTAATGTTAGTTCTTTAAAATATCAGATTTTGACACTTCATTAAAGACAGGAAAAAACTAGAAGTGTAAAACCAAAACAAAACAGAAACAAAGCAAAACAAAAAACAAGCTTATGATAAGAGAAGATTATTTCCTGTGTAGTTATGATTCTGATTAAGAAGTCATGAACCAAAAGCTCGAGAAGTCAGTTATACCAGTGTAATGGTTGTGAAGACAATGCACTCAAGTTATAAATTAATACACAATTAAACTTTATCTAATTTTAATGTATTCATTGTCATTGTGATGCTTTGTGATTTGCTTTGTTAGTATAGGAATCCATATGGGAACATGTGAACATAGTATGCAAATCTGGATATGCGTTGTGTCCATGAATAAATTTCTTAATTTCATACACTTGAGTTACTGGTTGGAACAACCCTTACCCATAATGTCCAGGAGTGTTGTAAGCCTTTGCTCATTCATTAAAAGGATTAAATCTGCTCTGACAGCATTTCATGAGCCTGCAATTTTAAAAAATTACGTGTTCATGGGCTTGTAACCCATAAAAGGAAAGTGCATTTCTTCTTTACACTTGCATAGTACTGTTTAATAGACTTAAATTATGACCAAGTAAACAGGGAACTTCTCTGACAATATTTTACTTGCCCTATTATTATAATAGGTAATCATCATCATTTTTTTCTTACTTAATTTACTGATCTTACTGATAGTAGTCAAGAACGTACAAGAAATACAGTGTTTTCTACACTCTTGGAACCAGAATTTCACATGGAATATTTCATTTGGCTCATTTTATTAAAATTAAAGAATTTTTCTCCTTCACTATTCCACCACCTATAGTTTTGGCACTTGGTTGTTTGTTTTTGTATTTTTGTTCTGTTTTGTTTTGTTTCCTGAAAAAGAAGGACCCTATTAGAAGGAAAAAAAAATAGAAAAAAGAGGAAAACTGGAATTGAAAATAAACAACTCAGCTTAACCACCCTCATTAGATCCACAGACTTAAACATTCAGATATATGACTGCATATGAAAATCAGATGGGCATGAGGAAGTGATTTCATTTGCAGTTTTGATCCATATGGCAAACAGCTGCTGTTCAGATGAGTGAACTTCAGAGAAGCAAATTTGTTAAATCCAAACAGAGAATCCTGCTATCAAAGGTAAATACATCATTGCACCTTACGTCTTTCATTTACTATTGTCACCTCTGAAAATGCATAGTTTCTAAAGACATGTCATTCTTTCCTTTGAGAGTAAATTAAAAGACAGGACATAACAAATGCACAAAACATAAGATCTGAATAGTCATCATTGCTGAAACATGCAGTAAATGGGAACATGAGTTCTATTATCCTTAGCAATTTACCACAGACATTTACAAGAATGTGTGATTACCCAATGCTTGCATAGGAAGCCATTCCAGATAAATAATATTTTTGTTTTGTGGCAGAATAGTTCAGTTTGAAGAGATCTTCAAATATCATTGAATCCAGCAGTCTGACCATTTCAGGGCTCACAGAAAATTAAAGCATATTATTAAGAATATTCTCTAAATGTCTCTTTGATCACTAACAGACACTGCGCATCAATCACTTCACTAGGAAGCCGGTTCCAGCATTTGACCACCCTCACAGTACAGAAATTTTTCCTAATATCCTGTCTGCACATCCACTGGTGCAGTTTTGCACCATTCCCACGTGCCCTATTGCAGTTTACCAAGGAGAAGAGACTGCCACTTTCTTCTCCATTTCCCCTCCTCAGGGAGTTGCAGAAAGCAATGAGGTCACCTCTCAGCTTCCTTTCCTCCAGCCTGGACAACTCATGTGTCCTCACCCTCTCCTCACAGGACATGCCTTCCAGCCCTGTTACTAGCATTTTTATCATTCTCTCGAATGCTCTCAATCATCTTAACATCCTTATTATACTCTGAAGCCTGAAACTGCACACAGTATTCAAGGTGAGATTACACTAGCGCTAAATATAGTGAGTGAATCACCTCTTTTGACTGGCTGGCTGTTCTGTGTTGAATGCACCCCAAAATGCAGTTTGCCGTTCTGACTGTCAGGGCACGCTGCTGTCTCAGTGCTAACCCAGCTGTCACCAGCACCCCAATGTTTCTTCCAGTTGAGCTGCTCTCAGGCACTCATCTCTCAATCTGTACACGTGTTACTCCATCCCAGATGCAGTCCTTTTCAACGTCTGTTGAAATTCATGCGTTGCTGATTGCCCAGGGCTCATCTATCTAGATTCCACTGCAAGGCCTCTCCTACATCCAGATCATTGAGAAAAACTGAAGTTGCCACTGATACTCATCTCTAACCTGTTTCTACCTATTAAAAATTCCACTTTTAGTAAATTGAAGTAGATGTGTGAAGTGAGGCCTGTAATATTTCATTGAGCCTGCCTGCATCGTTTTCTTTTAGTAGAGGTCTAACTTCAGCAATGAAGTGCTTGAATATACTCTTCTGTCTTTCACTCTCCAAACAGATTTCAATCTGAAGAGTCATTTTTAACTTTACATACAGTTGCATTTTACAGAGACCTAAATTTAAAAAGAAATATGAAGCTACAAATACTTGTCATTTTTTTCCTTATTATTATTACGTCTTTTTCTAGTATCACTTTTAAATTATATTTTCCTTTCTTTTACCCCTATGTGGTAGTCTATCCTTTTTCTCTTCAATCAACGTCCTTATATTTGATTACTCAAAGCAGAATTGCAATTCTTGAAGGAATCCAGAATGCCTAGCTTTGAATTTCATGACTTGTTTTGTTTTCAGGAAATTATTCCATGTCTTCTGATACTCTGCCCCAGAGCTTTCCCTGATAATTATTTTATTCAGAAAGGAAATAAGTAATGAGAAACAGTGAAGTATTTATTATTTATTTAGTACTTTAACGTGAATGGATGTCCTATGGACATTGTTTGAGACTTGTAATTTTTTTGCTTGTAGTTTATTCAGTGTAAATTCTGGAAGGCACCTATTTTAACAGTTTTCAGTCAATACTCTTAAATGAAAAGTAAGATCAGTCATCTACATTAAGGAAAGAGATGTTCAGTCTTTCTTATAAACATTTTAGGTCTCCAAAAATTTTAATTACTTCTTCTAACTACTCTTCTATATAGGAAGAAACTATGGCAAAGAGATTATGAGAATGAAAATTGTCATTTTCACAGAATCTCCAACTCCCCTGCCACATGCAGGACCACCAACCTCCACATTTAATACCAGACCAGGATGCCGAGGGCCCCATCCAATCTGGTCTTGAACACCTCTAGGGACGGGGCATCCACAACTCTCTCTGGGCAGCCTGTTCCAGTACCTCCCCAATCTCTCTGTAAAGGATTTCCCCCTGACATCCAACCTAAATCTTCCCTCCCTGAGTTTGAAATGGACCTTTAAAGGACATCTAGTCTAACTCTGTTGCTGAGGCAGGGAGACCTAGAGCTTGTTGCCAAAGACAGTGCTCAAATGACTTTTGAGTATCTCCAAGAATGGACTGTAATCCGTTCCAGTGCTTACCCTACAAGAATAGAGCGAACCACGTCCAATGTTGATTCAGCTGACACCACTGAAAAGAGCCTCTAATTCTGTGACTTTCTGACATAAAGCAGATCAGGCATCATTATTTTTAGACTAAGACTCCATTACAAGAAATTCTTCCAGGGATTTTCAAACTAAAAAGGAAGATGTATCTGAAATCTGCTATGCCTTAGAGTAACAGATTTATCAGTAATTCAGTCTCAAACGCATGAAACCTGCAGTAGTGAGCACTCATAAATACATCCCTTCAGGGCACATGAACTTACATAAATTGAATTTATAAAGGTTTTCCTGACCTAATCCTCTTCCACCAAGTTGCGATCTTCTTTGCTTCATACTTCTCCCAGGCCTTTACCTGGGATCTAGTATTCCTGAAGGTTATTAAAGACTGAGATGAAGACAACTGGGCTCTGGAGTGTCTCCAAAGAACAGCAGTGAAGCTGTTAAAGAGCTTGTAGCACAAGTCTTACAAGCAGCAGCTGAGAAAACTGAGTTTTTTTAATCTGGAGAAGAGAAAGCTTAACACTCTCTGCATCTACAAGAAAGGAGTTAGTAGAATAGCTAGACAGGGATCAGGAGGAGGGGGGGGTGTCCCCACCTCTTCTCCCAGGTAACTAGTAACGGCCTTAATCTGCACCAGGGGAGATTCAGGTTGGATACGAGGGTAGATAGTGATAGGACAAGAAGATATGATTTTAAACTGAGACAAGGGAGATTTAGGTTAAATATTAGGAAGAAGATCACTCAGAGGGTGGTGACACACTGGAACAGGTTGCCCAAGGAGGTTGTGGATGCCCCATCCCTGGAAGCATTCAAGGCCAGGCTGGATGGGGCTCTGGGCTGCCTGCTCTGGTGGTTGGCGACCCTGCACGTAGCAGGAGGGTTGAAACTAGATGATCATTGTGGTCCTTTTCAACCCAGGCCATTCTATGATTCTATGGTATTAGGACAAATTTATTCTCTGAAAGAGTAAAACATTGGAATAAGCTGTCTGTGGAAGTGACGGAGTCAATGTCTCCGTAGATAAGGGTAGATATGGCACTGAGGGACATGATTTAGTGAACATGGTTGTGATAGTTTGGCAGTTGGACTAGATGACCTGAGTGGTCTTTTTCAAATAGAATGATTCAATGATTCTACAAAGAAATAAAGGCTTTCAGTACCTTATCCTTTTTCATGTCCTCTGTCACCAAGTTCTCCACTTAATACAATGTACCTATTTTTCTATGTTTTCCTTTTCTTACTTATGAACTTAAGAAGCCCTTCCTGTTATCCTTCACATTCCTTGCCATACTCAATTCCATTTGGGTTTTATATTTTCTAACTGCATATCTACATGCTCAGATAGTGGATCTATATTCCTCACAGGCCTGTCTCTGCTTCCCCTCCCATATGCTTCCTTTTTGTGTTTGAGTTTTGCCAGGAACTCCTTGTTCATCTGTGCAAGTCTCTTGGTATTTTTGCCTGATTTCCTCCTTGCTGGTATGGACTTCTATTCAGCTTGAAATAGCTGACCCTGAAATCAGTGTTTCTATGCCACTCTTCCCTCCAGGAACTATCCCACCTACCAAGCACATCCTTTTTGTCTTCCCAATTTCTCAATAACACCTCCAGAGGATATTCCACGATTCACACTTTCAGACCTGAAATTTATTAAAATGAGTGGGATTTCAATCCAGATTTAGTCCAGTAAATCTTTTATGTCCGCTAATCCTACATAACTGTCTTGGGCACTGCACAGCGTCTAGAATTATAGTAGCTACCTATGTGAACACAATATTTGGCAACAGAGTCAGTAGAGTTTTAAAAAACTAGTCAGCTAACTGAATCTAATATTTGCATTTGAGTATGTGAATGCAGATCTCTAATGGTGGTAACAGGATCTTACAAATCTCATACACAGCTTTCTGCCTCACAGATGCCTAACTTGGTATCCAAACTTGGCTAGAGTTTCTCTGCAAACATAGAAAATGATAGCAAAATTTAGTTTTGCTGCATTTTTCACAATAAACACTCTACAATGTTTTTAAAATCATTAATAATCAATCTAAAAAGTTTTCTACTTTTCAAATAAATATTGTGTAAATATTTTAGAAACAAAAAAAAAAAAAAAACACACACACAAAAAAAACCAAACACAGTGTTTTTCATATATTTGCAAAATGAAAAGGAGGGAAAACTCCCAGGGAAAGGATGATTCACAGACAATTCATAAAATTAGACAGTATCCAAATAATGAAACATTCACTTCCTTCAGTTAAATTAACATTCTTTCCATGAGAGGTATAAATCATCTTTCATTCTTCCCTCAGCTCCTGCTTTCCAGACAGTAATACTCAGAAAGTTAGATCATATCAGAGCTACTAAATCGTTCAGTCCCACTGTCTATATGAATTACCAGGATCAAAGATTTTGACCAGCACTGAACTCACACTCATTTATCAATCATGACACAACCTGTGACACTGCTATAACTGCTCACCGTAACCCTCCCAATACTGTAAAGAGAATGGAGAGGAAATATGAAGGAGAAATGAGATATAACAATCATTTACCAGCAGTGGAGCAGAAAAGCTGTGCCAGCTCACTGTAGGACACTACACATCCTAAGGGAAGATAAAATACTTCTTTCTCAATTGAACAGGAAAAGAAATGTAAAGCTGAAATGCTAAATACAACCCTTACATTTACATTATGATTATCAGGTCTAATTAACATCAAAGCTACTTAGCTACACATTGTCCTACAGCTGTACTTGTAAGAAAGTCAGGCTTCAGTTTTGAAGTAACATGACTTTTCTATTGTAAAGCCTTTGCATACTTCTAAATAATCCTTCTTCCTTTCAGAGATGCCAGCTTGGGGTCAACAATTCCGAATCACTTTTTATTTAGCCAGCTTACACATATTTAATTCATGTTGTCTTCCTTAGTCTTTTAATCTTTTTAGGCATTTTAATTCTTTTGCTGTCATTGTTTTACTACTGGCAAGAATATCAGGTAGAACGTAGGATTATATTCATTTCCATTCATACTGCCTAATACTGCAGGCAGATTAAAAGAATCATGAGTTTTTCTAGGATTTATGATGTTAACATTCTAAACGTTTATCTGTTATAGGTTTCTTCTTCTCCCTTCTTCCCTATTTTCCATCTTCAGATAATTGTGTAAGTTTTTTTTGTTTTGTTTTGTTTTGTTTTGTATCTAAAGCCCAATAAGCATGACAAAGTAAGAGGCATCATCCTCTTCTGGGAAATGACCTTCACTGTGAAGAGGATTCCTTTGGAGCGGACTAGGACAACAAACTTCAATGAAGAGAAAATGTGGTAGAGGGCGAACCAGAATGAGTCTTGTGACCTTGTCACTGTATGAGCTTATAGAACATATATATCACTGCAGTTCTTAGGAATTCAAATCTGAAAGTCTTTCAGGATAGGAATGATGAAAAAGTTAGGTCTTATCAGCCTACCTTCAGTCTAAAAGACATAAAAAAGGGTATTGCCCAAAGACCTGGTCATCAGTGGAGATACGGGAATTTTCAGATTCTAGTTTAGATGTTAGGGAGTTTGAACTGATGTTTACAGTGGCTTTTTCCTGCCATTAATTCTAAAGGAGCATAGGAGAAACAGGCTTCTAATTGCTTTAAGTATTTAGCACAGATGAAACTCTGCCAGGTCTCTGAGTGCACTCATAGATCCTAGTGTCCTGCTCAAACCCGAGGCTTTCCACACACTGCTGCTGGTTCAGAGCCTCTCAATAGTCCCAGTGCCATCAGTCCCTGCTCCAGCAGGGCTGCAGAAAGCCGTTCCCAGCCATATCACCATCTTGTCCTGCCTGACCATGGTCACCACTCTGGCTGATGTCCAGCTGGGCCCATGCCTATCCCCACAGCCCTTCGTGGGCATTCTGGTCTGGTTCCTGTCATGGGGCCTGAATGTGACCGCCACTCAGGAGGCAACATCTTGTTTCCATCCCCAGAGAGCTGCCCAGTGCCTGGGGCAGATCTGGCCCCTGGCTGCACCCAGCCCACTCTACTCCTTGCTGTGGAGGATGGACCCTTATTGTGAAGCCCTTCTCTGTTGCCTCAGGGAGACCAGCTGCTCATAGCTCATGGCCCATAGCTCATATAGGCCCATGATAGATTTTAGATTTCAGTTAAAATCTACTGCACATGTGGCACTTCTTTCCAATCTTTCTCTTTATTCCAGCTCTACTGAATGTTGGAGTTTGGTGCCATGTCATGTTGTCTTTAATTTCTACATTTCATCGGACAGGAGTCAGACTTCCAAGTAGACTTTTACTCATTGTAATTTCTTTTGCAAAAGAAAATCTAAATTGATGTTTGAAATTGTCACTTTGTGCTTGTATTTTACTTTCTGTAATGATCAGTTCTTTCTCCATTCCAAATAGTCTCTCTGTTTAATTCTAATATTCTTTTTATTAGATGGTTGTTTATCCACTTAGGCCTCTAAAAGGTTTTCTTTGTTTTTTTCTCTCTGCATGAGATGAAAGTCTCAGATAATTTTTGTACATTTAACTTTGATAAATTCCAGCCTAACAAAAAGAAATTCTTGAGTTCTTTAGTCCAGTTAGCTTCATTAATTAATTTCCTTAATTCTCAAAGTTTGTCCTTTGGAAACAAGGAACAAAACAAATCCTTAGCTCCTGACCCATCCTGCTGAAGTCATTTAGAGGAGAATGAGCCTGGAATGGTAATACTTCCCCCTGTTTGCACAATGTATTCGTAAAGTGATTTATACTACTCCAGTCAAAATGCAAGCACTTCTGTTGATATTGAGTTTAATTGAGCACAGTAATGACTAAAGGCTCTTAAAGGTCATTGCATCCAGATGTTCAACTATTAGTCACCCATCACCCAACAAACTTTCTACAGTAAATAAAGATAAAATAAGGAAACACTGCAACATTCAACAAAATTAGTGTGTGACTGGTAGGATTATATACTTCTGCTTTCTCATCAGCTATGTTAAATTCCACCAGAGAACAAAATTTACTAAAAGTAAATTTTACCCTAAAAGGAAGAAGAGCAGGCCTTTGCTTTATTCAGGCAAGTAGGCTTTACTTTCATGAGTAATTCAATCACAGATTGAAACTTAGAGTTTTTATATCAACTCTGATATTTTACCATTGCATTATCATAGTATTTCTTCTTGAACACTATGATGGGCTTGCAATTTTGCCTTTGAAAGTTTAAGCAACTCGCAGTGCCTTTCTTATCGCAGTTTAGGATACACAGTTCAGCAACTAACATAAAAAAGTATTTTCTTTGATTTCAAAATCTAATCTTATTGGAATCAAGGTTAGCGTTCAGTTAGTTTTTTGATTTTTTAAAATCAATTTTTGCAGAAATAATATCAGGAACCTAGTTGTTATAAACTAATTACCTCTGATTGCATTTCATATTCTTGCGTTTTATTTAAAAGTTAATCTAGAATAACTTTTCAGGTTTTTGTTTCTCTTATCTCCTGAAATACATGGATTGCTCCAAAATGCCTTCTATTTGTTTCCATGGAAATGACAACCAACACAAAGACCATAATAACCCTATTTGATAGAGCAAATTTTCAGATACAAAACACTATTTTCAACTTAAGCACCACCATCAGCTATGGATTTCTGCAGTGATGAAGAAGAATCTGCATGCCATGCTCATAAATATCTGCACAGCCATCTGGAACATGGCTTGTCTTTCATGTCCCTGTCCCTACTGCTGAAATGCATCACCCACCACATCACTGTGCTCACATCCATGGTTTGGTCTCCGTAATGGTTCAGCTAGTGTTGATGGATGTCATTGGGTGCAATCTTTTCCTTATGGAGGAATTCAGTGACACATCTTTGCTTTTTATGCACTTCCGTGTGTTGCATTGCAACAAAATACAATGGAATATTGGCAGGAAGGGTAAACATCTACTGCCATACTACCAGCATATCCCTGTAACATAATGGATCACGATATTAATATAGGATGCATTACTTTTGGAACAGGTCTTGTATGTGCAAAGGCATTTCAAATTTCTCTAAGAGTGCTATATTTCAGCTTTTTATATTGTACAATTACTCAGTTCAAAAAATACAAAGAAATTCTCACAACTTAGAAACTAGTCCAGGATTTAGTATTAATAAATGATAAATTCAAAAATTGCATTGAAATGATTTTAATTTTAGGAAAACTAAAATTTATAATGTCAGTGACATTTTGTCCTCAGCTTTCTCTTGTAGATGTAAATTGGTGATATTTACTCATTCAGAGATGACAAGAAGGTAACTAGAAATCAAAGCTACCATTGATCAACCACTTATCATTAAATCGTGTGCAAATTATTTTCATAAGTAATTGGAATTAACATAGGCACCATTACTTAGATACTTTTGTTTATCATGTTGTTTATGTTTATCATGTTTCAACATTATGGAAATGCTATAAGAAATCTTTAATTTTAATTAGATATTTACCATGGAAAATTCCTACACTGCAAAAGGAGACCAATGTTATTGAATTTTCTTTTTAAACCATCTTTAAATTGTTTCATCCAAAACACTGTGATCCTTATTTATCAGCACTCTGCTTCCCCAGTGAGATAAACAGCATTCTTTAGAAGATATATTGTCAGATTAACAGTAGAATTCTTTTGCTGGAGTGATAAATCTACAGCTAAGCCTGAATGCAATTTCATTTAATCCAAGTACATTGTCACAATTTATGTAATGGGCTACTCTAAAGGTTAACAAGAAAACATCCTATCTCTTTTGTTAAATGTCATCCAAATATTTTATAGATTTCTCTCCATCTCCTGTTGTAGACCCTTTAGTTGAATTAGCACAGCTGTCTGAGAGATCAGATTTAAGGACT